>NW_028270139.1:116756173-117059203 GCF_037043375.1 Chiloscyllium plagiosum
CCCACTATTGGTGCTGGACATTGAAGTCCTCTACCCAGATTAAATTCAGTGCTTATGTCACCCTCAGTGCTTCCTCCAAGTGTTGTTCAACATGTAAAGTACTGAGTCATCAGCTGAGGGAAAATGGTACATCCTACAACTGTATGTTTCCTTGCTCATCATTAATCTGATGACATGAGACTTCATGGGATCTGGAGTCAATGCCGAAAACTCCAGGACAGCTCCCTTCTGATTCTATACCATCATGACATCTCCTTTGCTAGGTCTGTCCTGCAAAGTTCCAAAGTTCTGAAGACTTTTGCTCTAGAATTTGTCGCACACCGAGACAAGCTGTTTCAGTGCAGCTATAGCACTGGCTTTCATTAAAAACATTTAAAGTTTAGAATGTGGGACAATTCAGATGAATTTGCAAAGTTCAACCATTTAATGTTGAGATTATTTACATTTCTGGAAAGGATAGTGTAATTGCTAATGCGTTGTCCTGAGTGTAAAATGCTGAAATCAAACCAAGGTTTCAGAAATGCTAAGATTCTATCAGGTTGAAAAAGAGATAGCGAGGAAGAATCAATGGATATATGTCATATGGTTTGCCACACATTTTGTAAGGAAACACATTTTTGAAATTCCTTTGATTGTGGACTGAAATAAGAAATGAATATGGGAAACTCTTTTAAAAGTCAAGGATTGTGAAAGGATTGTTGTACTCTCTGACATAGTCGAAATAATGTTTTACAACAGCTATTTGTTCTCACTTATCCCTTATTCTTTCATAGAACATAGAACATTACAACGCAGTACAGTCCCTTTGACCCTTGATATTATGCCAACCTGGGGAATCAATCTGAAGCTCATCTAACCTGCACCATTCCATTTTCATCGATATGTCTATCCAATGACCATTTAAATGCCCTTAAAGGTGGTGAGCCTACTACTGTTGCATGCAGGGCATTCCACACCCTTACTACTTGCTGAGTAAAGAAACTGCCTCTGATGTCTGTCTGATTTAAAGCTACATCCCCTCTGATAGCCAACACCTTCCGAGGAAAAAGGCTTTTACTGTCCACCCTGTCTAACCCTCTGATTATCTTATATGTCTCAATTAAGTCACCTCTCAACCTTCTTCCCTCTAATGAAAACAGCCTCAAGTCCTTCAGCCTTTCCTCATAAGACTTTCCCTCCATACTAGGCAACATCCTAGAAAATCACCTCTGAACCCTTTCCAAAGCTTCCACATCCTTCCTAAAATGCGGTGACCAGAACTGTACACAATACTCCCAGTGCTGCCGCACCAGAGTTTTGTTCAGCTGCAACATGACCTCATGACTCCAAAACTCAATCCCTCTACCAATAAAAGCTATCACATTGTATGCCTTCTTAACAACCCTATCAACATGGGTGGCAACTTTCAAGGATCTATATACATGGACACTGAGATCTCTCTGCCCATCTACACTACCAAGAATCTTATCATTAGCCAGTACTCTTTGTTTCTGTTACTCCTTCCAAAGTGAATCACCTCACACTTTTCTGCATTAAACTCCATTTGCCACCTCTCAGCTCAGCTCTGCAGCTTATCTATGTCTTTCTGTAACCTGTAACATCCTTCAACACTATTCCCAACTCCACCAACCTTAGTGTCATCTACAAATGCACTAATCCATCTTTCTATGCCCTCATCCAGATCATTTATAAAAATGACAAACAGCAGTGGCCCCAAAACCAATCCTTGTGGTACACCACTAATAACTGAAGTCCAGGATGAACATTTCCCATCAACCACCACCCTCTGTCTTCTTTCAACTAGCCAATTTCTGATCCAAACCACTAAATCACCCTCAATCCCATGCCTCCATGTTTTGTGCAATAGCCTACTGTGGGGAATGTTATCAAATGCCTTACTCAAATCCATATACACACATCAACCACTTTAATGTCACCCACCTGTTTGGTCACCTTCTCAAAGACCGCAATAAGGTTTGTGAGGCACGACCTACCCTTCACAAAACTGTGTTGACTATCCATAATCAACTTATTCCTCTCTAGATGATTCTGACTGGACTATAATACCAGGGTTTGTCTCTACTCCCCTTCTTGAACAAAGGGACAACATTTGCTATCCTCCAGTTTTCTGACACTATTCCTGTAGACAATGACGACATAAAGATCAAAGCCAAAGGCTCTGCAATCTACCCCCTGGCTTCCCAGAGAATCCTAGCATAAATCCCATCTGGCCCAGGCAACTTAGCTATTTTCATACTTTCCAGAATTGCTAACACCTCCTCCTTGTGAACCTCAATCCGGTCTAGTCTAGTAGCCTGTATCTCAGTATTCTCCTCGACGGCATTGTCTTTTTCCAGTGTGAATACTGACAAATCAGCACCACATCGTGGGCCAAAGGGTCTGTTCTGTGCTATACGTTTCTATGTTTTATGTTCTAAATTCATTTAGCACTTCCCCTATCTTGTCAGACTCTGTGCACAACTTCCCACTACTTGATTGCTCTTAATCTTACTGTAGTCATTCTTTTATTCCTGATATAGCTATAGAAAGCTTTAGGGGTTTCCTTGATTCTACCTGCCAACAATTTCTCATGTTTTCCTCCTGTCTCTTCTTAGCTCTCTCTTTAGGTCTTTCCTGGCTAACTTGTAACTCTCAAGCATCCTAACTGAGCCTTCACGTCTCATCCTAACTTAAGCCTTCTTCTTCCTTTTGACAAGACATTCAATTTCTTTTGTAAACCACAGCTCCCTCACTCGACCACTTCCTCCCTGCCTGACAGGTACATATTTATCAAGGACACGTGTTTCGATTTTATACTTTTTAACGAAGGATTCTTTTTATCAATGAAGATGTTTCATTTACTTGTCTGAGAGTGTTGTCTTATTTTGGTTTCATAGAATTCCTACAGTGTGGAAATAGTCCATTTGGCCCAACAAGTCCATACCAAACCTCCAAAGAAAATCAATTAAAATAAGAACATAAGATATAGTAGCATAAGGAGGCCATTTAGCATGATAGAAATGTGATGGCTAGCGGTATTATTACTGGGCTGCTAAACCAGAGCCCCAGGTAATGTTTTGGGGACCAGTTCAAATCACACCACGAAAAAGATGTAATTTGAGTTCAATTATAAAAACATCTGGGGTTACGAGACTCATGATCACGTGAATCCATTGCCAATGTCAGAAAAATTAATCTGGTTCACTCATGTCCTTTCAGGAAGGAAATTGCCATCCTTACCTGGTTCGGCCTACACATGACTCCAGACCATCAGCAATGTGGTTGACTCTTAAGTGCCTTCTGGGCGATTAAGGATGATCAATACATGTTGCTCTATCCGGTGAATTAATTTTTTAAAAACCCATTGAGACTGCTCCACCACTTATAAGAACATGGCTGATCTGATGACTCTCAACTCCCCTTCCTCAGCTGCTCCCAATAACCCTTGATTCCCTTACAGATTAAAAATCTCTCTATTTCAGCCCAGATTCAACAGCCCTCTGCTGTAATGAATTTCACAAATTTTCTATCTGCTGAGAGGAAAAAAGTCTTCCTCCTCTCTTCTTAAATGGGCATTCCCTTATTTCCACTCTGGTGCTAGATTCTCTCAAAAGGGAAAACAACCTCTCCATGTATATTCTGTCAAGCCTCATGTATATGTCTCCATTTATATCCTTTGGTTAAAACGAGGCAAGGTTGTCTCTCGTTTTTCTAAACTCTAATGAATAAAAGTCCCAACTCAACTTCTCCTTATAAGAAAACCCCTACATACCCAGAATCAACCTAATCAATCTTCCCTGGACTGCTTCCCATGCTAGTGTATCTTTTCTTGGTCAGGGTGATGAAAGCTGTTCAGAGTATTCTCAGGTTAGTCTGACTAGTGCCTTGCATAGATTGAGGAAGACCTCCTTATTTTTATAATTTATTCTCCTTTGTAATTCCTACTCTTATATCCTGGCCCTGTCATAATGAATGCAAACATTACATTTGCCTTTCTAACTGGCAACTGAACCTACATGTTAATCTAAAGAGAATCCGAACTAGGACTCATGAGTCTTTTTGTGCATCATATTTCCAAAGCCTTTCCCCATTTAGAAAATAGTCTAATAACGATGAGTAGTTCATTTGCCTTTTTGATTAGCTACTAACCTTGTATGCGAGCCTTTTGTGTTTCATGCACAGAAAACTCCCTGTGTCACCACTTTTTGCGGTTATTCCCAAAATAAATAATATTCCAACTCAGATATTCTTCTAGCCATTGTGCATAAGTTCACATTTTCCCAAATTGCATTCGGTCTGCTTAGATTTTTTGCTCACCTACTCAACCTGTCTATTTCCCTCTGTCGGCTGTCTGCATGTCATCCCCAGTACTTGCCTTCCTATCTGGCATTTGCACATTTGGTGAAAGTACATTCACTTTCCTCATTCAATTCATTTATATATATATATATATATATATATATATATGTACATATAAAACTGTAGACCCAGAACTGCTCCCTGTGGCATGCCTCTATTTTTAGGTCACAATCCTGAAAATGCTCCTTTAATTCTGTCTTCTATTTGTTAGTCGTTTCTCTATCTATATTTTAATACACAACACTGTGGATACCATCCTGTCAGTAGCTTTTCATGCAGTACCTTAATCAACTGCCTGCTTGTAAGTCCAAATGTATCTCATTTTACTTTTCCCCTTTATCAAACCTCTGTGTTAATTTCCCAAAGAACTGTAATAAATTTGTCAGACATGATTCCCTTTCGTGAAACATGCTGAATCTGCTTGATTGTATTATGCATTTCTAAGTGCCTTTGCTACAATTTCAGTCTTTATAAAAATCAGCATTTTCCCAATGACATGTTAAGTTATAGAGTCATAGAGCTGTACAGCATGGAAACAGACCCTTCGGTCCAACTCGTCCATGCCAACCAGGTCTCCCAACCTAATCTAGTCCCACCTGCCAGCACCTGGCCCATATCCCTCCAAACCCTTCCTATTCATTTGCCCATCCAGATGCCTTTTAAATGTTGCAATTGTACCAGCCTTCACTACTTCCTTTGGCAGCTCATTCCATATACATACCACCCTCTGAGTGAAAAACTTGCCCCTTAGGTCTCTTTTATATCTTTCCCCTCTCACACTAAACCTATGGCCTCTAGTTCTGGACTCCCCAGCCCCAGGGAAAATACTTTATCCATTTATCCTATCCATGCCCCTCATAATTTTATAAACCTCTATAAGGTCACCCCTCAGCCTCCGACGCTCCAGGGAAAACAACCCTAGCCTATTCAACCTCTCCCTATAGCTCAAATCCTCCAACCCTGGCAACATGCTTGTAAGCCTTTTCTGAACCCTTTCAAGTTTCACAACATCTTTCTGATCGGAAGGAGACCAGGATTGCATTGCAATATTGCAACAGTGGCCTAACTAATGTCCTGTATGACTCCAACATGACCTCCCAACTCCTGTACTCAATACTATGACCAATAAAACCAATGAAAGCCAAAGCATCATATCCTTAACATGAAAGCCAAAACACCATATCCTTAACTGAAAGCCAAAACACCAAAACACCCTTAACAACCCTAAAATAAAAATTTGGCTTTCATTAATAGGGGGATCAAGTTTAAGAGCCAAAAGGTTTTGCTGCAGCTCTACAAATTCCTGGTGAGACCACACTTGGAATATTGTGTCCAGTTCTGGTTGCCCTACTATAGGAAAGATACAGAGGCTTTGGAGAGGTTGCAAAGAAGGTCTACCCGGATGCTGCCTGGACTGGAGGTCTTGTCTTATGAAGAAAGGTTGAAAAAGCTCAGACTTTTCTCTCTGGAAGAGAAGGAAGAAGAGAGGAAACCTGATTGAGGTATACAAAATAATGAGAGGAATAGATAGAGTCAATAGCCAGAGACTTTTCCCCAGGACAGGATTGACAGGTATGAGGGGTCATAGTTTTAAGATATTAGGGGAAAGATATAGAAGAGACATCAGAGGTAGGTTCTTTATGCAGACAGGAGAAAGTGAGGACTGCAGATGCTGGAGATCAGAGCTGAAAATGTGTTGCTGTAAAAGCGCAGCAGGTCAGGCAGCATCCAAGGAGCAGGAGAATCGATGTTTCGGGCATGAGCCCTCCTGAAGAAGGGCTCATGCCTGAAACGTCGATTCTCTTGCTCCTTGGATGCTGCCTGACCTGCTGCGCTTTTACAGCAACACATTTTCAGCTCTTTACGCAGACAGTTGTGAATGCATGGAATGCGTTGCCAGCAGTGGTGGTGGAAGCAGAGTCATTGGGGACATTTAAGCAACTGCTGGACATGCACATGGATAGCAGTGAGTTGAGGGGTGCGTAGGATAAGTTATTATTTTTTTACATTAGTATTAAACCTCGGCACAACATCGTGGGCCAAAGGGCCTGTTCTGTGCTGTATTTTTCTATGTTCTATAAAGGAAGCATACCAAACACCTTCTTCACTATCCTATCTACCTGTTACTCCACTTTCAAGGAGCTATGAACCTGCACTCCAAGGTCTCTTTGTTCAGCAACATTCCCTAGGACTTTACCATTGAGTGTGTAAGTCCTGCTTTCCCAAAACGCAGCACCTCACATTTATCTAAATTAAACTCTATCTGCCACTTTTCAGCCTATTGGCCCATCTGATCAAGATCCCATTGTAATCTGAGATTACCTTCTTCACTGCCCACTACTCCTCCAATTTTGGTGTCATCAGCAAACTTACTAATTACACCCCTTATGCTGACATCCAAATCATCTGTATAAATAATGAAAAGTAGTGGACCCAGCACCGATCCTTGTGGCACTCCACTGGTCACAGGCCTCCAGTCTAAAAAACAACCCTCCACCACCACCCTCTGTCTTCTACCTTTGAGCCAGTTCTGTATCCAAATGGCTAGTTCTCCCTGTATTCCATGAGATCTAACCTTGCTAATCAGTCTCCCATGGGGAACCATGTCAAACGCCTTACTGTTAGCTAGCATATAACTTGTGTTTTTTCAATCTCCTTTGCAGAACAGGAGAGATACAGTTAACAGTCAGGAGGGACACGTTTACGGATTCCCATCATTCTGGGACTGTTCCAGAATCTACGGATTCTTTGTAGATTGCTACCAGTTCATTTACTATCTTTGTAGCTGCTTCCTGTGAAATCCTAGGATACAACCTATCAGTTTCAAGGGATTTATTGTCTTTAACCCCATTAGTATTTAGACTTTTTATTCAGTTATTGTTGTTGTGTCTATTTCTTTCCTTCCTACAGTTCTTTGAATACTGTTTTTTTTTAATGCTGCTAGTACCTTCTACCATGAAGACTGAAAGTACTTTTTCAAATCCTCTGCTATTTCCTAATTCTCCATTATTATTTTCCAAGCCTCTTATCTCGGTTACAGCCTCTGTCTCTTAGTTTTCATGTGCTTTTTTCAAAGAAGAACACCAGTTTTCACATTACTTGCTGGTTTGCCCTCATGGTGTATTCTCCCTTCCCTTTTTTTCTGGATATCTTTCACTGGCTTTTAAACTTGCCCGTTCCTCCAGTTCACCATGTATCTTTGCCACATTGTTTTATTCTTTTGATTTGATGCTGTCTTTAACTTTCTTGGTTAACTCTTTATACATTTCCAGACCCAAAAGAGTCTGATTTCTGATAGTATCCATAACATTTTGTTCTAGAAAATGGTGCTGAGCACAATCTGAATTCTTCTTTGTGGCTACTTTTGACAATTGATGTTTTCAATGTAAATGTCATGTTTCATACCCTGCCTTTTTTTACAGGCTCTCATTATCTCTGAGTTTATTCGCTGTCCTACCATATAGCTACTATTTGGGGACCTCTGGACAATTCCTAACAGTGTTGTCTTCCCTTTTGTAAATTCTTACCTCCACTCATACAGTTCTAAATTATTTCTTGCTTGCATACTTATTCCATTCGTACTAATGAGGCTACTCCACCAACCTTCCCATGCTGTCTGTCTTTTCACAAAATCATGTATTCCAGAATATTCCATTCTCTTTAATGGCCTTGTAAGTATGTGTCCATAATGATCATACACATTAACAGTGTACACGGGGGTTAATTCATTTAATTTGTTCTGAATATTACATATGTTTAAGCAGGAGTCATTAATTTTGTTATTTTTCAAAAACAACTTTTATTTTCTCTTTGACCTTATTTGCTACTTTCATATTAGCCTTGTACTCTACCCTTTCCAGTCCCACACTGGATATCGTTATCAAAACAGTTGCCATTTTACCTTTTTTGTTTTGTAAGCTAATATATCCCCCTCTCCCATTATTAGCTTTTAAAACCTTCTCCAGAGTTCTAGTTATTTGATTTTCCAGGACACTGGCCCCCGCATTATTCAATTGAAGCCCATTCCACCAGAACAGTTCATTTCTCCACTAGTACTAGTGTCGGTACTTCAAAACCCATTCCTTACATGTTAATTTTTCAGTTACTCATTCAATGTGTTGACTTTATTTACCCTATCCCAGTTCACCCACAGCTCAATTAATAATCCAGAGTTTACCTGAGAGATTCTGTTTTTTTTAAATTTGCTTTTAACTGTTCAAAACTTCCTTTTTCAGTTAAATCAATGTCATTAGTACCAACATGGATGACAATGACTGTATCCCCCTCTTCCCACTTCGATTCCTCTCTAATCATGAGGACATGTTGTTAACTTTGTCTCCAGAGGCAATGCAGTTTTCTGAACTCATGTTCTCTGCAGCCACAAGAATGATTGCCTTCCCCCCAATTATGCGTCCAAGGAAACAACTACAATCCTATTTCACATTCCCCCACTTAAATAGCTCTTTCTACCACGGTATTATCATCAGTTCACTCAATTGCAAGGATAGAATTTCTCCCAGAGATGCCCTTTGAGTCCCCATACCTGTTTCACCTGCAATCACACCCTCTTTTGGTTGAAGACTGAATTATCCAACTCAAGAAGTGTGACCCTCTTCTGGAGCAAGCGTTCAGGTAATCGTCCCATTTCTTGATGTGAAATTATTCATTGTAAAAACAAATCCATCTAAGGAGGAGCAGGAGTTGCTTGAAACAAGCTCTCCATATCCTTTGTCCAGCAAACATGACTGTAAGGGCCAATTGAAAAATATAAAAGTTCACAGCAAAGGACAAACAAAGTGAGGATATTTATTCTAAATGAACAGCACTTCACACAATCATGAAGGAAAACAAATATGTGAGTAATTGATCCCAATTATAGTGAGTGGTGGAATATACTAAATAATGATTCTAAATGTGTACCCAAATTCTCCTGAAAAGACGTGTTGAGCAATTCAGACGTATGGCACTGCATTTAAGTTAAATGGTGAGAGGGGAGATATGATGAGCAGCACACCATAAATGTTACATTTATAATGAGGCTGGTTTTGGAAAGTAGCGTGAGCAATCTTTCCAGGGTTCACAGAGGGAAACCCTCCAAAATTGACATTTTGCTAATTGTTCTGATAAGAGTTCAAGCTCAGGAAATCAAATGAGAATTCTGACAAAGTTTCTTTACATAATTTGAGAATGTGGCTGGGCAACCATGAGGAGAAGTTGGATAAATATGAGGAAGAAAGGAATAAACATTATGGTGATACAGTTAAAATGAGAAAGTTTGGAGTAGACTTGAGAGGAGCATAATTAATACTTTGGTGCATCGTAATATTATCTGTTATATGTCCTGTGTAATTCAACTATATTAAACTCAGCTTGTCAAAATAAGGCTGAGTGCATTTGTGTAAGATTATCATGAGAAAAAGCAAAGACTAGATGGGTATGTAATATGGTTTTTGGGGATGTCTAGTTGTGGGAATAAATTAGACTTTTGCACTAACGCTTGAATTAGCATGCTTTTGTTTTACCTTGTCTGTTGAGTGCAATATTTTTAAAACAGTGTGAACAGAAGATCTTTGAAAACTATTTAGCAGTTACTTTAAGCCTTATCCAAATTTCAACTCTACAAATTAACAAGATATTTTGATGTATATTAAAGAAAACAGTTATTTGTAATATGAAAAATCTAAACTCTAACTTTTGGGCCTTTAGATACCAAAGAATTAAAGGAATATGAAAATAGAATGAAAAAGTGAAGTTAAGATAAAAAAAATCAGCAATGATCTTATTGACTCATGTTTCTCCACTTGAAAGCTGAAAACATTGGAGGTAAGTAACAGGTTCATTGGTATGTGTACAAAAAAACTATTTAATGTTTTAAGTTGAGACCATTGTCAGAAGGTGAAAACATGAATTCAAAGTCAGACTGTCAATGGAAGAAACAAAATAAATAAGAGGAGAAAGGAAGATATATCCAAATGCATAAATAAGTCTTTAGATTGGTCAATGTTGTGAATAATTAAAGAGATTAAAGAGCGGTTACAAATCATGGAAAAAAAATGGTGGTGAAATTATGTCGAGGTGAAAGTAGGGAGATAGGAAAATCTGCTAATGCCAAAAATGTGAACTAAACTGGAAAATACTTCAATCACCCAGCAGGTTCACCCACAAAGAGAACTTTGAGAGAGGAACTCCTCTCAGATTGTGCTATGACAGAAAATCCCAGCAGATGCTTAAACTGGACAATTCAGATCCTAAACAAAAACAGAAATGCTGGAGAAACTCAGTAGGTTTGACAGCATTTGTGGAGAGAAAGCAGATGCTGCCAGACCTGGTGAGTTTCTCCAGCAATTTCTGATTTTGTTTCAGAATCCACAGTTCATTGCTTTGTTAGATCCTAACTTTGTTTTATTTACTACCGTGGAGCTCAGTTACTGAACACATCCACAAGACCCTAACAGTATACATTCAAACACAAACCATAAAATGTTTATTAAACAAGAAAACAAAATGAATTATTTACTACACTAGGCAAAGAAAGGTTGGAAAGATTTCATTAGACATCAGAAAAGACTTCTGCTTCACACTATGCCTTTATCCTCACAAATCCTTACAAGTAATGAGGAATGACCACTGTGCTCACATTAAATCTCCTCTTTCAGACTCAGGCTGGGACTATTACATCCAGTTTCATTTTGGTGAATTTCTGTGCATTCAATAGATGCGGTTTTCTTCAGCTAGTATATCTCTCTGAGGCATCTGAAACCAACTGTCAATGAAACTCCCTGTTACTTTTAACTTCAAAACAAATACTTGAGTTTCCAAAACTCAGCTGTCTAGCTGCCTTTCTTCCACTTTTTGTCCTTTCTCCACACAGACTGCCTGCCTGGCATTGAACTCTTCCTGTTAGGCAGTGTTTTCTTTGTTTAATCCTCTACTTTTTCTCAATACACCAAACTCTTCTATTGAAGGATTTAAAAACTTATTAAAGTTAATGTAAACAAAACAAATCCCCAGACTCCCATTCACTACATCCCCAAACTCAGAAAGGAACCATAAAAAATGACTAACCATGTCTTGTTCCTCTTAAAATTGTAAAATGCAAAAAGCAAATTGAACTTGAAGTTATCCAGTTTTGTTAGAGATTCCAAATCCCACATTCCTCACATCTGTTATGAATCTTAAGGCAGAATTCTTCACACTGTTTTTTTTTATTCATTTTCCAATAATTTATTTGTATTGAATGAAATCTGTCATGTCTTTTACTATTCTGCCAGCCTATCCATAACCTGCTGCAGATTCATGAACCCTTCCAATTTGCCGTGCCTTCTAGTTCGGCATCCTTTGTGAGCTTTGACTATAGTTTTCTCATTTCTATGTCTAAATTAGGTGACAAATGAAATCCAAAAGATAAGTTAGTCATGAAGCCAAATTTCATTGAGGTCTGACTGACCTGGGTTAAGCCAATTTGTGGCAGATTCAGTTGAGAAGGGTGGTGAGGCCTATCTTGTTCTCAAGAGAGCCTTGCAGCATCTTTTACCTTTTTGCTAAGTGGTGAAGTGAGTTTCTTGCTGGGCAGTGATAAGATTCCAATAAAGGATTATTATAGCATGATAAACAATATTAATGCCACAACCTGACTTCAATTCTCAATGTAGAAGGCAGAGTGGGATTCTGGTGACTTTAACTTGTGCTAACTACAAGCAGCCTCCATGTTGCTTCGCTCCAAACAGCATCTTGGGGCAAGACCCATGGCCACAAGCAGCATGTACCTCTCGTCCACAGACATTGACATCCAACATTTGCCAATGCCTCACAACCATCATGACTCCTCTCTGATCCACTTGCAGGTCCCTTGGAAGCACAGACCTGCATTGCAACAGCTAACATTGAAAGGCCGCTGCAAAGACCCTTTGCTCTCCGGATAGGAATCCAGCTCACAGACTGGACCAGGCAGCATTTCACTCTTTTGTTATTGCTTACATTGTGCTAACCTGCATGCTTGTACCATTCATGCCTTGCCTTGTAGTGCTATGCCTGTTGGCATGCTGGTGTTCCAGCTAGACACCAAAGCTGTCTGTAATAGTGTATTAATGTGTTGTTTAATGCAAACATGCATCCAGGTCAGTACAGATGCCTCCAATGGAGGAGCTCGTCTTGCTTTATGACACACCAAATGTAAATCTCATCATTACAGTATGTGCCAGTTTCCTGTGCAGGAAACATAATTTATGCTTTTTTAACCAAATGGTCATGTCATAACCTGAATGGTCCTCAGCCCAGTCAAGTGGAGGCCACTGTTTGCCAGGTGGTCCCGGTCAGTCATGGGTGCTGTCCACATGCAGACAGGGGCTTGGCCACAGTCAGCTGTCAGCCTGAGTCACTCCTGGTCACTGCATGTGTCTGACTACAGCCCAGAGATTGGGTAATGATCAGTTCTGTGGGGACAACATCAGTAATCAGGGGCCTTGTGGATTGTTACTTGGGCCTTCATGTCTAGGGGCTACTTGACAAAGTTAGTCAGAGGTCAGGTGGATATAGAGAGAGCATATAGTGCCATCAGGAAAGTTCACAGCCAAAACATGTGAGGGAGTTCAACACTGGAGGGAGAAACAGAGACATTTGTAGAGGTGTGGGCAAGGATGGTTATGGGAGGGATTGAATCAAAAGTTTTATGAGTGCAGTATTCAGAATCAGAATCAGAATACACAGTAGACCAAAGGAATGGAGGTTATTGGCAGTGACCATCTTTGTGATCTTCACTGGGATCGTAGAGGTGTAATGTTGGGGCTGGGGGGTTAAGGTGAAAGAGTTGGAAGTTAATTCAATGTGAGCTGTCTCCATAGAAGTGACAGGTGGAAATGAGCTTTCAGATTAGTGTGAGGTAAAAGGGGACTTAGAGGTTTAGAGAGGGGTGTGGTGGTACTTGTCAATGAGGCAAGGCCCAGTGCTGACAATGTCTGTTTCAAGCTATGCTCCCTGATAACATATGCCATTCCCTGGAATGAAAAATGCAACTAGAAAATGGCCGGACAGTGCCTGCGATGGGTAGAGTCAGCATTACTTTGATGGGTGAAAGCACAGTTTCCACATCTGCTGGACTCTCAGCTATATTTAATTTGCAGTCATTTAATTGCGCATTTGTGGTACATTTCTGGGGTACCCCTGGTCCTCACCTTCCACCCCACCAACCTCTGCATAAATCGCATCATCCACTGACATTTCCACCACCAGGGATAAATTTCCCTCCCTGCCCCTATCCGCTTTCCACAAAGATCGTTCCCTCTGTGACCACCTAGTCAGGTCCACACCCCCTAACAGATCACCCTCCCCTCCCAGCACCTACCCCTGCCACTGCAGGAATTGCAAAATCTGCGCCCACACCTCCCCCCTTACCTCTGTCCAAAGCCCCAAAGGAGCCTTGCACATCCATCAAAGTTTCATCTGCACTTCCACACGTGTCATTTATTGTATCTGTTGCTCCCGATGCAGACTCCTCTACATTGAGGAGACCGGACGCCTTCTCGCAGAGCACTTTCGAGAACATCTCCAGGACACCCGCACCAATCAACTCTTCCGCCCCATAGCTGAACATTTCAACTCCCCCTTCCACTCTGCTGAGGATATGCAAGTTCTGGGCCTCCTCCATCGCCACTCCCTCACCACCTTACGCCTAGAGGAAGAACGCCTCATCTTCCGCCTCTGAACCCTTCAACATCAGGGCATCAATGTGGACTTCACCAGTTTCCACATTTCCCTCCCCCACCTTACCCCAGCTCCAACCTTCCAGTTCAGCACTGCCCTCATGACCTGTCCCATCGGTCCATCTTCCTTCCCACCTATCCGCTCCCCCCTCCCCTCTGACCTATCACCTTTATCCCCACTTCCATCCACCTACTGCACTCTCAGCTACCTTGTCCCCAGCACCACCCCCCTCCACCCATTCATCTCTCCACACCCGAGGCTCCTTGCCTCATTCCTGATGAAGGACTCTGGCTCAAAACATCGATTTTCCTGCTCCTCGGATCTGCGTGACCTGCTGTGCTTTTCCTGTAACACACTCTCAACTGTGACCTCCAGCATTTTCAGACCTCACTGTCTCCCATTTATGGTACATGCAGAACGAACGTGCTTAGAAATGCTGTTCAAAGGTAATTTGCACCATATCATTGGTCCTTGCAAATTGGACTCATCTCTGATGCTGAGCTTAGTAGCAATGACTTCACAGCAGGCTAATGTTAGTCAAAGGCAAGCTAATAATTGTACAATTTCCAAAGCTGCAGACCAACAGTTTATCATTTAACATTGGTCTCTACTGAAAGTAATGAAACGTCTGAGATGAGAATGGTTTCGGAATGAAGTTGGTACCATTTTTATTTAATATGCTGATCCCTCAGTCTGTGTGGCACATTCATCCATTTTCTGCACATGTTAAGGCTGAAGCTGAATGAATGGTAGAGACATGGCCCTAATGATTGGGGTGCGGAGTGTCTCACTGTCGAGAGGAATGTGTTCAGCCATTCCAGGATTCCTTAAATCCTAGAAAAAGGATTGGAAAATTGCCAAAATAATACCTTTTTTTAAAAAGTAAGAAGACAAAAACAGCCAACAATAGGCCAGTTAGATTAATGTCTTTGATTATGACAATGTTAAGGTTGTAATGACAGAGCCTTTAGAAGCACATAATATAGTCAAACAGAGTCAGCATGGCTATGGGATGGGGAAATCATGCCTGGCACAACAATGAAAATTCTTTGAGAAGGGCAACAAGTTAGATAGATAAAGGGGAAGCAATGGATCCAAAATATTTGGATTTTCAGAGGACATTTGGACAGGTATCACATGTAGGCTACTTGAGACAACATCCCATTGAATTACAGGTAATACAGTAGCATGGATTGAGGATTGGCGAACTAATAGACAGAGTTGGGAAAAGAGGGGTTTATTTTCAGGCTAGCAACCTGTAGTGTGCCACAGGGATCAGTGCTGGAGCCACAATTATTTGCAATATATTTTAATAACTTGAATGTAACAAGTGAATGTATTATCACCAACTTTATGGCAAGAGGTGAGGATGACACAGAGTCCACTGAGGGATACAGAGAGATGAGGCAAATGGGCAAAAACATCTGGATTGAATGTTTTTCATATCTGTCTGTGGATCACCCTCTATTATGACTCCAGTCATCATTTCCTACCCCTGCCAAATTAGCTTAAACCCCCACAAGTATGTTGGTCAAATTTTGGCTCGGGTTAATCAAGAAAACGTGCTTTGTTAATCATAATGGTGCATATCTCAAAGTTGTGCTCAATTCAGGTAAAACGATGTGAATCTTTTATTTGGAGTCAGTACCCATTAAGTTGCCACAGTTAATACTGGATCAAGATGTGAAGTACAATGTTACAGTTTTGAGAAAATTCGGAAGAAAACTTCAACTTTTGTTGTGACAAGTAAGCTCAGTATAAAGAAGGTATACCTGAGAATACATTTATACATTGCCATAATGAAATGCTCGTTTCTTTTCTATCCCATTTGCCATCTGACATTATGTCTATTCTTTCACTTAACAAAGTAACAAATTTAGCATTCGGCAATAAATTGTCTTGTCATGGGCTATCAGCAGCCACCCAACACTACTGTACAACCAGTATATCATGCTTATTTCAACATTTCCCTTTCACATATTATCATATCAACAATACCCAGAGGACACACAGAATAAGATGTCTCCAAACAGAATTTCTTTTCTCATTCTTAGTTTTTGGAGGTCACATTTTTCTAAGGTCATTGTGTACGGCTTGCAATGGATAAATAAATTGAGGATAATACATGGTCAGCAGTGCAATCTGGTTTTTACTTCAACAGTAAGTGAGTAATCACAGTCTTTCTCACAAGTTAAACAGAAGTCAGATTACACTGTCAACAGTGTATTCTTCATTCATATAAAATAATTGTATCAAAGAAACAAAGCAAAAGGCACTTCTCAACTTTTTCATTTCCATTTTTTCCTTCCTCTTTTGCTTCTAGTTTTCTGCATTGCAATATGGTTCCACGGGTGTCAACAGTACATGACTGTGTCAAAATATATCGTTTCCACATACATATGCTCACACTTTTGATCACGTCAGAATGTTTGTTTCAGGGGAGTGGGCTGGATCAGGAATTGAGCCAGGGAACATTGGAAGAGTCAAAGAAGCTGGCCAGTTCCTGAGATGTACTGGGTGGGTAGGGGGGTGAGGAGGATGAGTGCTGTGAGGGGTGTCTGTCGGGGGGCAGTTGTTGCAGTAGTCTGACTGGAAAGCTTGACAGGGACTCTGGCATTGTAAGCAAAGTTTAAAAATGCAGACTTCGTGGAAAACATGCCTTCTCCTCTCAGTTCCAGCTCATAACTCCCACACACAACCTTTTTCCCTTGTACCATCAAGCCAGAAGATATAGGAACACGAGAAGGCCACTCAGCTTCTCAAGTCTTCTTCACAATTCAGTAGGATCATGGCTGATCTGACATTCTTCACATCTACATTTCTACTTTGTCCATGTAACCCTTGATTCCCTGAATGATCAAGAATTTATTTCAGCTTTAAACGTACACAAGGACTAATATCAATCTTAAATTGATATTCCTTCATTCTAAGACTATGCTCTTTGGTCCTAGAGACTCCCAAGAGGGAAAACATTCTCATAATTTACCCTGTCAAGCCTCTTACAAATCCTATACATTTCAATTAGATCATTTTTCATTCATCAGAACTCCAGTGAGTCGAATCTCAACCTGTTTAGCCTTTGCTCAGAAAAAATCCATCCAAAGTGAGGATCATCCTCGTGAACCTTCTCTGAACTGCCTCTAATTAATTGACATCTTTCCTTAAATACGGGGACCAAAACTGCTCACAGATGGGTTCTCACCAGCATCTTGTACAGTTGTAGCAAGACTTTCCTACTCTAATAGAACACAGAACATAGAACAATACAGTGCAGAACAGGCCCTCAGTTTTGCACCGACTTGTGAACTACTCTAAGCCCATCCCCCTACACTATCCCATCATCATCCATGTGCTTATCCGAGGATTGTTTAAATCTCCCTAATGTGGCTGAGTTAACTACATTGGCAGGTTGGACATTCCACGCCCTTACCACTCTGAGTAAAGAACCTGCCTCTGACATCTGTCTTAAATCTATCACCCCTCAATTTGTAGATATGCCCCCTCATACAAGGTGACGTCATCATCCTAGGAAAAAGACTCTCACTGTCTACCCTATCTAGTCCTCTGATCATCTTGTATGTCTCTATCAAATACCCTCTTAGCCTTCTTCTTTCCAATGAGAACAGACCCAAATCTCACAGCCTTTCCTCATAAGACATTCCCTCCAGACCAGGCAACATCCTGGTAAATCTCTTCTGCACCTTTTCCAATGCTTCCACATCCTTCCTGTAATGGGGCAACCAGAACTGTGTACAATATTCCAAGTGCAGCCGCACTAGCGTTTTGTATAGTTGCAGCATGACATTGCGGCTCTGGAACTCAATCCCTCTACAAATGAAACCTAACACACTGTATGCCTTCTTAACAGCACATTCAACCTGGGTGGCAACTTTCAGGGATCTATGTACATGGACTCCAAGATCCCTCAGCACATTCACACTACCAAGAATCTTTCCATTGATCCAGGATTCGGTCTTCCTGTTATTCTTCCCAAAGTGAATAACCTCACATCTAGCTGCATTGAAACCATTTGTCACCTCTCAGCCCAATTCTGCAGTTTATCCAAGTCCCCCTGCAACCTGCAACATCTTCCACACTGTCCACTACTCCACCGACTGTAGTGTCATCTGCAAACTTACTAACCCATCCACCTATGCCCGTTATTTATAAAAATGACAAATAGCAGTGGTCCCAAAACAGATCCTTGTGGCACATTACTAGTAACTGGACTCCAGGCTGAATATTTTCCATCACCTGCTGCCTTCTTTGTGAAAGCCAGTTTCTAATTAAAACTGCTAAATCATCTGCAATCCCATGCCTCTGCATTTTCTCCAACAGCCTCCCATGTGGAACTTTATCAAATGCTTTACTGAACTTCATGTACACCACGTCAACTGCCCTACCCTCAGCTACATGCTTGATCACCTTCTCAAAAAACTCAATGCGGTTTGTGAGGCATGACCTAAGGTTGAGAAACCATGTTGACTATCTGCAATCAAATTGTTGCTTGCTAGATGATTATAAATCCTATCCCTTATAATCCTTTCCAAAACATTTCCTACAACAGAAGTAAGTCTCAGTGGTCTATAATTACCTGGGTCATCTCTACTGCCCTTCTTGAACAAGGGCACAACATTTGCAATCCTCCAGTCCTCTGATACTAAACCTGTAGACAATGACGACTCAAATATCAAAGCCAAAGGCTCTGCTATGTGCATCTAGCTTCCCAGAGATTCCTTGGATAAATCCCATCCAGCCCAGAGGACTTGTCTACTTTCACTCCTTCCAGAATTGATAATACCTCAATCCTTTCTAGTCTAATATTACATATCTCATTCTTCTCCGCTACAATATTTTCCTTCTCCTGAGTGAAAACTGATGAGAAATATTCATTTAGCAGCTCTCCGATCTCCATAGGATCCACACACAAGTTCCCACTTCTGTCTTTGACTGGCCCTATTCCTACTCTAGTCATCCTTTTATTCCTCACATACCTACAGAAAGCTTTAGGGTTCTCCTTTATTCTACTTGCTAAAGACTGTTTATGTCGTCCCTTTGCTCTTCTCAACTCTCTCTTTAAATCCTTCCTGGCTAATCTGTAACTCTCCATCACCTCATCTGAACCATCTTGTCTGATCATCACACAAGCCTACTTCTTCTGCTTAACAAGAGATACAATTTCTTTAGTAAATATTATCACTTCCTCCCAGCCTGACATGGACATACCTATCAAGGACATGCAATATCTGTTCCTTAAACCAGGTCCACATTTCAATTGTCGCCATTCCCTGCATTTTGCTACCCCATTCTATGCATCCTAAGTCTTGCCTAATCACATTATAATTGCCCTTGCCCCACCTAATAACTCTTGCCCTTTGGCATGTACCTATCCCTTTCCATTGCTAAACTAAATGTAACTGAATTATGGTCACTCTGTCCAAAGTGCTCACCTACAACTAAATCAAATACCTGGCCTGGTTCATTAACAAGCACCAGATCCAGTGTGGCCTCCCCTCTTGTTGGCCCTTCGATATACTGTGTCAGGAAACCGTCCTGTACACATTGGACAAAAACTGATCCATCCAACGTACTAGAGTTACAGCATTTCCAGTCAATGTTGGGGAAGTTAAAGCCCTCATAATGATTACCCTGTTCCTTTCATTCCTATGCAGAATAATTTTGCCAATCCTCTCCTCCACCTCCCTGGAACTCTGCGGAGGCCTATAAAAAACTCCCAGCAGTGTGACTTCTCCTCTCCTGTTTCTAACCTCAGCCCATACTACCTCTGTAGACATGTCCTTGTCAAAAGTTCTTTCAGCCACCGTTATACTATCCTTGACTAACAAGGCCACACCGCTCCCTCTTTTACCACCTTGTCTGTTCTTAATAAAAGATCCAAACCCTGAAATTTGTAACATCCATTCCTCACCCTGCTCTATCCATGTCACCGAAATGGCCACAACATCGAAGTCCCTTGAGAAAGAGTCAGCATTCTATTAGCCTTCCTGATTTCCTGCTGCGCCTGTGTGATAACTTTCTGTGTTTTGTGCACAAATACTCCCAAGTCCCTTTATTATGCAGATTTATGCAGCTTTTCTTGATTTGTTCTTCCATCCAAAATTAACAATTTCACATTTACCAACGTTATACTCCATTTGCCAAATTTTTGCCCACTTACTTCAGCCTAATAATATCTGTCTGTAAACTCTTTGTATTCCTCTTGCAAATTGCCCTTCCACACATTTTTGGGCAATCTGTAAATCTGGCAACAGTATATTCACCGCCTCCCTTCAAGTCATGAATATATATTGTAAACAGTTACAGTCCCAGCACTGATCCATGTGAAAACCACTAGTTACACATTGCAAAGAACCTGCACTAACTATTTCCTGCTCATTAGCCAATTCTCTATCCATGCAAATATATTACTCCAACATCATGGGCTTTATTTTTTCATGCATCATTTCTGCTTGATTAAGTTATGGATTTCCAAATGTCCTGCTACTAGAGTCATAGAGTCATAGAGATGTACAGCATGGAAGCAGACCCTTCGGTCCAACCTGTCCATGCTGACCAGATATCCCAACCCAAACTAGCCCCACCTGCCAGCACCCGGCCCATATCCCTCCAAACCCTTCCTATTCATATACCCATCCAAATGCCTTTTAAATGTTGTAATTGTACCAGCCTCCACCACATCCTCTGGCAGCTTATTCTATACAAGTACCACCCTCTGTGTGAAAAAGTTGCCCCTTAGATCCCTTTTATATCTTTCCCCTCTCACCCTAAACCTATGCCCTCTAGTTCTTCCCCACAACATCTTTCCGAAAGGAAGGAGACCAGAATTGCACGTAATATTCCAACAGTGGCCTAACTAATGTCCTGTACAGCCGCAACATGACCTCCCAACTCTTGTACTGAATACTTTGACCAATAAAGGAAAACGTACCAAACGCCTTCTTCACTATCCTATCTACCTGCATCTCCACTTTCAAGGAGCTATGAACCTACACTCCAAGGTGTCTTTGTTCAGCAACACTCCCTAGGACCTTTCCATTAAGTGTATAATTCCTGCTAAGATTTGCTTTACCAAAATGCAGCACCTCGTATTTATCTGAATTAAACTCCATCTGCCACTTCTCAGCCCATTGGACCATCTGGTCCAGATCCTGTTATAATCTGTGGTAACCCTCTTTGCTGTCCACTACACCTCCAATTTTGGTGTCATCTGCAAACTTACTAACTGTACCTCTTATGCTCGCATCCAAATCATTTATGTAAATGACAAAAAGTAGAGGGCCCAGCACTGATCCTTGTGGCACTCTATTGGTCACAGGCCTCCAGTCTGAAGAACAACCCTCCACCACCACCCTCTGTCTTCTACCTTTGAGCCAGTTCTATATCCAAATGGCTTGTTCTCCCTGTATTCCGTGAGATCTAACCTTGCTAATCAATTTCCCATGGGGAACCTTGTCGAATGCCTTACTGAAGTCCATAAAGATCACATCTACTGCTCTGCCCTCATCAATCCTCTTTGTTACTTCTTCAAAAAACTCAATCAGGTTTGTGAGACATGATTTCCCATACACAAAGCCATGTTAACTATCCCTAATCAGTCCTTGCCTTTCCAAATACATGTACATCCTGTCCCTCAGGATTCCCTCCAACAACTTGCTCACCACCAAGGTCAGGCTCACTGGTCTATAGTTCTCTGGCTTGTCTTTACCACCCTTCTTAAACAGGGATTAATAATTCATTCCAATACTTCTCCAAAAGTAAATGTTAGGCTAATTGGCCGATAGTTTCTGCTTTTTGCTTCCCTCACCTTTTGGACAAAGGTGTCACATTGGCAGTTTTTCAATCCTCCAGTACTCCTTACCTGTCTACTCTTCATGTCACTATTGCTCCAAAGCCTCTTTATTGATTCAAACAAATTATCTAATACAATAAAACTACTTCAATTATTTTCTGGAAGAAAGCATCTCACAGCAAGGTTATTGGGAAAGGCAGGACAATGACATTAAGGCATGATACTCATTTGGACAACCTCTTAAGACATGGTGAGCCAAGTAGCCTCCTTCTGCATTCTAACACTTCTGGGAATTTTCAGAAGTTAATACCTTGTATCAGCAAAAGAACATACAAGGACTTAAAACCTTATGTCAATAAGCATTTCCATCCAGTAAGCACCATCAAAAGGTACCCAGCTGTGAAAATGGTAGTTTGGGAAATCAGTCATGCAGCAGAAATTCTACAATGGTTTTGTGTAACTGGGAAATTTCAAATACCTATCCTTATTTTGTTCTGAACTGAACATGTTTTTGAAAGTTAATTTTGCAAGTCACAATGAACTTATTCACTTTTAGGTATACCTATTCCTTTTTACAATCCTGAAGAGCGCATTACCTCCCTGAAAGGTACTTCACTCTCACCACCAGGACCAGGTTAAAGGATTACTTCACTTCTCTAAAAGGAGAAAAACATTGCAACATTACTTCAGTACTCAGGCTCACCCCTCACCCCATTACACTCTGCATGCCCTTCCTATGCAATCTTATGCCCTCTGTCCATCTCCCTTCATCTCCCATGCCAACTTATTGAATATCCTGATTCAGTGCAGTTTCAATAATGCTCACATATTAAAACTATTCAGGACATGCTGTTTACTTGTTTAGCAGCTCACCTAACACCTTCAAATTCACTACCTCCACTCCCTATGCACAGTGACAGCAGTGGAGACATTCTACAAGATGCACTGCAACAATTTAACAGAGTTCCATACAAAGAACCTTCAAGCCTACATCATCTACCACCTAGAAGGACAAGGGTATAGCACATGCATGGGAATATGATCATGAGACAATAAGACATAAGAGCAGAAGTAGCTGATGCAGCCCATTGAAACTACTTAACCGTTCAGTGAGATCATGACTGATCTGTTCATTTTCAACTGCATTTTCCCACTTATTTCTGTCTTAAATGTGTGAAGCCTTATTCTTTAATTGCACACTCTGGTCCTAAGCTCTCCCCCAATGTTTTCTCATTTATCCTCACATGTCCACTAGGAATATTGTATGTGAAGGAAGGTTGAGTCTCATTCTTCTACATTCCAAAGAGTTCAGGACCAATCTACTCAAACTCTCCTTGTAAGACACAGCTCCCATATGTGATATCAATCTAATGAACCTCCTCTGGACTGCCTCCAATGCAAGTACATGTTTCATAAGTCCAAAGATGTGCAGGTTGTGTGAATTGGCCATGCTAAATTACCCATAGTTCTCAGGGATGTGTAGGTTAGGTGTATTAGTCAGGGAAATGTGGAGTAATAGGGCAAGGGTATGGGTCTAAATGGAATACTCTTTGGAGGGTCGGTGTGGCTTTGTTGGGCCGAAAGGCCTGTTTTCACACTGTAGGGATTCTCTTCTCTTCTTTTTCAATAAGAACTAGGAGCAGGAGTAGGCCATCTGGCCCTTCAAGCCTGCTCCACCATTCAATAAGCTTATGGCTGATCTTTTCATGGATCCAGCTCCACTTACTCACCTGCCCATCATAAACATCAAAAATCTATCTTTATTTGCCTTAAAAACATGCAATAAAGTAGCTTCAACTGCTTCTATGTCCTTAATATATTTATAGAATCTGTTTGGATTCTCCTTAACCCTATTTGCCAAAGCTATTTCATGTCCCCTTTTTGCCCTTCTGATTTCCCTCTTCAGTATATTCCTTCTGCCTTGATACTCTTCCAAGGATTCACTCATTCTCTGCTGTCAATACCTGACATATGCTTCCTTCTTTTTTCTTAACCAAAACCTCAGTTTCTTTAGTCATCTAGCATTCCCTACATCCACCAGCCTTGCCTTTCACCCTAACAGGAATATATTGTCTCTGGACTCATTATCTCATTTTTGAAGGCTTCCCATTTTCCAGCTGCCCTTTTCCCTGCAAACATCTGCCCCCAGTCAACTTTTGAAAGTTCTTGCCTAATACTGTCAAAATTGGCTTTCCTCCAATTTAGAACTTCAACTTTTAGATCCATCAAGTCCATGGAAACAGGCTCTTCAGCCAAACTGATCCATGCCGACAAAAATATCCATCCATTTTAACACCATTTCTCTGCACTTGGCCGATATCCTTCTAAACATTTCATATCCATGTATTTGTCCAGATGCCTTTTAAATGTTGTCAATGTACCTGCCTTAACCACTTCCACTGGCAGCTCATTCCATATGTGTACCACCTTCTGCATAAAAAAGTTGCCCCTCAGATTCCTTTTTATTCTTTCCCCTCTAACCTTAAACAGATGCCCTCTCCTCCTCGATTCCCAACCCTGGGAAAAAGACTGAGCGCATTCACCCTACCCATGCCTCTCATGATATCATACACCTCTATAAAGTCTCCCCTCAGTCTCTTAAACTCTAGAGAAAAAAAATCTAACTTGTCCAACCTCTCCCTGTAACTCAGACCACTGAGTCTGGGCAACATCCTTGTAAATCTCTTCTTCACTCTTTCCAGTTTAGTAACAAACTTCCTACAGCAAGGTGACCAAAATTGAATACAATACTCCAACTGTGGCCTCACCAAAGTTCTGTATAATTGCAACATAACTTCCCAACTTCTATATTCAAGGCCCTGACTGATGAAGGCCAGTATACCAGAAGCCTTCTTCACTGGCATGTCTACCTGTGGTTCCACTTTCAGACAACCATGCATTTGAACTCCAAGGTCCCTCTGTTCCACTACACTCCTTAAGGCCCTGCCATTGACCATGAAACACCTATCTTGATTTGACTTTCCAAAATGCAAGACCTCACACTTGTCTATACTAAACTCCATTTGCAACTTCTCAGCCCACTTCTCCAGCTGATCAAGGTCCTGCTGCAATTTCTAATAACCTTCCTCACTGTCCACAATACTGCCTATTTCAGTATCATATGCAAACTTACTAATCGTCTTGTACATGATTGCAAACAATTGCAGTCCCAAACACTGATCCCAGAGCCACAGCACTAGCCATTGATTGCCACGCATAAAATCATTTATTTGAACTCACCCTTTGCTTTCTGTTAGTTAATCAATCTTCTATCCATGTTAATACATTACCTCTAACACCACACACATTTAGTTAATGCATCATCCTTTTGTGTGACACCTTGTCAAATACCTTCTGGAAATCCAGATACATCACAATCACTGGTTTTACATTGTCCACTGTGCTCAGACTGTCGTCAAAGAATTCCAGTAAATTAGTGAAACTTAACTTCGCTTTCATGAACCATGCTGCGTCTGCTCCTTAGATAGGGAGCCCAAAATTATTCATAACATTTCAGCTGTGTTCTTGGACAGTTTTAGAAAAATCTCCCTATTTTTATATTCCAATCCCTTTGAAAGAAAGGCCATCATTCCATTTGACTTGCCTATTACTTGCTGAACTTAGATGCTACCTTTTGATGATTTGTGCATGAATCTCCCAATTCCCTATGTTCTGTAGATTTCTGGAGTTTTTCTCCATTTAAATAATATTTATCCTCTCTTTTCCTCCTGCCAAAGTGCATAAACTCACATTTTCCCACAATATATTACATCTGCCAAGTTTTTGCCCAATCACTTAGCCTGTTTTTCTCCCTCTGCTGATTGTGTATGTTATCCTCACCATTTGTCTTTCCACCTACTTATGTGTCATCACAAACTTGGCTATAGTACATTCACTTTCCTCATCCAAGTCTTTAATATATATTGTAAATAATTGTGCCTCCAGCACTGCTGCCTGTAGCATGTCACTCGTTATATGTCGCCAGCCTGAACATACCACTCCCATTTATCCTAATACTATGCATTCTATTTGCTAAATCCTCTATCCTTGCTACCAGACTCCCTCCAAACCATAGACTCTTAGCCTATTCAATAGCCAATTGTATGACACCCTGTCAAACACCTTTTGAAAATCCAAGTATATTACAGTTGTTGTTTCCCCCCTATTTATCTATCTTCCTACATCCTCAAAGAGTTCCAGTAAATGTGTCAGGCATGATTACCTCTTTCTGAACCTAAGCTAACTCTGCTTGATTATATTTTCATTCCTAAGTGCTCTGCTATTACATCTTTTAAAATAGACTCTAATATTTTCCCATTAATAGATGTTCGGCTAATTGCACTATAGTTACGTGTTTTTTTGTCTCTTTAAATAGACGTGTTACATTGGCTGTTTTCCAACCTTCTGGGACATTTCCAGAATCTAAGCACTCCTGGAAGATTACTACCAGTGCATCCAATGTCTCAGTAGTTAAATTACTTTGAATTCTTAAGATGCATCCCATCAAATCCAGGAGCTTATTGAACTTTAGTCCCATATTTCCACTAGTATATTTTCTCTCATGATAATCATTGCAACTGGAAGGTCCCCTCTGAGTCATGCACTGTCCTGTCTTGCAATGACATCACTTTTTCTTCCTTGTTTCTAGGTCAAAGTCATAAATACTTTCCATCAGGGATTTGCTCATACCCGAAGGACAGCTTGATGAAGAGGTAGCTCACTGCTATCTTAAAATCAATTATGTACCGATAATAAATGCTAGTCCATCCAGTAATGTGCATGTTCCAAGAATGAATTTAAAAATGTACAATTATCCATGCACATAGGGGAAAAATGGTATTGTCCAAATGCATATATTACAGACCACACCCTGTTCAATTCAGCACTCATTCATTTCTTTTCTTAATTTATTCATAGGGTGTTAGTGTTGCTGGCTAGGACAGCATTTATTGCACATCCCTCATTAACCTTGAACTGATGATGGTGAGTTGCTCTTTTAAACTGCCGCAGCCCATGTGATGCAAGTATACTCACATTAGATGGAGTAGCAGAACGTTGAGGAGAAAGTGAGGACTGCAGATGCTGGAGATCAGAGCTGAAAATGTGTTGCTGGAAAAGCGTAGCAGGTCAGGCAGCATCCAAGGAACAGGAGAATCGACGTTTCGGGCATAAGCTCTTCTTCAGGCAGGATGTTGACTCAGTAACAATGAAGGGACAGTGATACACTTTAAAGTCAAGTGGTATATATTTGAAAGGAACTTGAAAATCATCATGTTCCCACATATCTGCTGCCCTTATTCTAGGTGCAAGAGATTGTGAATTTCGAAGCTACTAACTTAAGAGCCTTGTTGAGTTATGACAATGAATCTTGTAGATGCTGTCACTGCATTTCAGTGATGCATGGAGGGAATATTGAAACTGTTGGGTAGGATGCTTTGGCCTGGACAGTGTTAAGATCTCGAATTTTGTTGGAGATGCACTTGGCCAGGCAAGTGGATATATTCTGTTTATAAAATATTCTGTTAAACTCCTGACTTGTCGATAGTGGGCAGGTTTTGAGGAATCAGGAAGTACATTACTCACTACAGAATTCCCAGATTCTAACCTGCTTTTGTAGCCACAGTTGTTCCAGAGGATGCAAACTGCACCAAGTTCCAAACACCTGCCACACTCGACTGAGCACAGCCAGAAGAATGAAACTCTGCACCAGTCCCCTTCACAGCTCTTGGTAACACAGTCATTGGCTTGCTCTGAGGTTGTAGTGGTAGATATCAGTGAGGAATTCTTTATTCAAGAACAGAATTTATGCATACGGCTTCCCAATGAGGTTTAAGTGGGAGAATTGCTCTCTGAAAAACCCATCCAGCTGAGAGTACTATTGCCCTCATCCTCCTCCCTTATCGAGCAAATTCTCTGACACTATATTGTGTCTGATCATTCTCCCAATCATTCTGTATCCCAAAAGGAATGTTTGTTAGTATCATCGTGTCTGGGAGAAATTGGTTTGTGCAGAAACTTTGAGGTCAGCAAAAATTTCTTGTGCATCAGCTAGACTACTCACTCTCGATCTTCGCAAATTTAAGTAACTAACTTGTAATGATTCTCTTAAATAATGCTGGTGGTGCATCCTTCCTGTTGTTGAATGTGTGCTCAGTTCTGCATTAAAACTAAAGATTAACTGGATTATTTATCTAAAAAATGGCACCCTGGAGTAAAATCAGTATTGCAACTGGTTGACGTCATGATCAGTCATCTCTGCATACCACCAACAGCTGCTCTTTATACGTGTGTGTTAATGGCCTCATTAAAATGGCTTCTAGCATGACTCACTCAAAGAATGTGCATGACCCTGTGAATATCATTTTGAATGCCAATTGACACCCAAATCATGCAAACAACTGCTGATGATATAAATTTTGTGCTGGTATTTATGTCATTTATGGTTCTTGTTATATGAATTTGAATTCAGAATGCTTCGTGAACTTATTCAATTAGATGTCTTACCACAGTATCTCAATTTCTCAAGGGTTAGATCAAAGCTTTATGAACTATTGTCCATGCTGAAAAATGACAATAGGTTTAAGCACACCATAACATAATATTGACTTCTCAGAGTTATTGTGTCATCCAAGCTGGCATTGGAATAGCAGCGCAATGTGAGGCCTCATCTGCCCAGGGATCCAGACTCGTTAACTCTATACGCTTTACTATCTTTTTCAATTTTTAAAAATATTTCCATTTATTATCGTACCTTACCTTCCTTTAATGACTTCAGAAGAAGGCATCTTTTCCTGGCCCAGGCACAGCAATGAGGTCACTGCCACCAGCCTGGAATGGTGGTATAGATCTGGTAGGGTGGTCTCCCAGTGTGGCAGTCTTGTCCAGGAAAGGTGGTGTCGGTCTGGCGTGGCAGTCTTGTCCCAGTATAGAGGTCTCATCCTGACTTGGAGGTCTTATCCCGGCTGGGAGGTTTTGTCCCAGGTTGGAGGTCTCATCTTGGCTTGGGAATCTAATCCTGGCTTAGAGGCTCCGTCCTGGCTTGGAGATCTCATCCTAGCTTGGAGGTCTCACCCTGGCTTGAAGGTCTTCTTCAGCAGCTTCAGGGTGTTCCTGCAGCTCGGCATGAAGGTCTAGTCCTGGCACAGATTTTGCGTCCTGGGTTCAGAGGCAGTTTCTAGGTTTTCCAGTGGCCTGTGTGGAGGTCTATTCCCGGTGTGGCAGTCTCAGCCCAACCCAGAGTGGCCCAGTTTTCCAGCGTATCCTGAATCCAGGGATCGTTAATTGAACTGTGATGAAATTTTATATTTTTTTTCTTCTTATTTATGACTTCTCAATAATTTAGACACTGTGGTATGGTGACATAAAACTTTTCACTGTATTTTTTTTGTAAAAATACATGTGATAATAAATCATTCTTCTATTCTATTCTATTCATAGGGATCTTCAGCACAGAAAAGAAACCCCTCTGCCCATCGCATTCACACTAGTCAAAAGCAAACACCTAACAATTCTAATCTAATTTTCCAGCACTTGACCTATAGCCATTGTATGCCTTGGCATTGCAGGTGTACATTTAAATACTTCTTAAATGTCATGAAGGTTTCTGTCTCTACCACCTCTACAGGCAGTGAGTTCCTGATTCAAACCACCCTCTGGGTAAAAAGGTTTTTCCTCACATCTCCTCTAAACTTATTGTTCCTTACCTTAAATCTTTACCTCTTGGTCTTTGATTTGTCCATCAAGGGGAAATGTTTCTTCCTGTCTACCCTATCAATGCTCCTCATACTTTTATACATCTCATTCAAGTCCCTTCTCAGACTCCTCTGCTCGAAGGAAAACAATCCCGGTCTGTCCAATCTTGCTTCATAACAGAAACTCTCAACATCCAGATAAATCTCCTTTGCAACCTCTCTTGTGCAATCCCATCTCTCCTATAATGTAGATTCCAAAATTGCACACAATAGTCTAGAAGTGGCCTAATCAAATTTTATACAGTTCCAGCATAACCTTCCTGCTTTTAAATTCTATGCCTTGGCTAATAAAGGTAAGTATACCATATGTTGCCTTAACCACTTTATACACCTCTCCTTATATCTTAAGGGACTGGTGGACATTCACATCATGGTCTCTCTGATACCTGGTGCTTCCAAGGGTCCTACAGTTCATCATTGCCTTGTTTCTCATGCCAAAGTTCCCTGGATCCTATAAGCTTACTTTTGATGTTAGTCTCTCAATATCAGAAGGCTTACTGAATTTCAAGTGGACCATATCATAAGCATTGCCCTCAACTACATTCTTGGTCACCACTTCAAAAAATTCAATCAAGATGGTCAAACATGCCCGCCGCTTAACAAAACCACGTTGACTGATTGATTAATCCTCTTTATTAATTACTGCCTCTCCAAGTGCAAGTTAATTCAGTCCCTCAGAATTGCTTCCAATAGATTCCCCACTGCTGAGGTTAGATTGACTGGCCTTTAATTTCCTGGTTTAACTCTTGCTCCCTTCTTGAGTAACAATACTGCTGAGGCTGTCTTCCAGTTTTTCAGTACCTCTTCTGTGGTCAGAGAGGAATTGTACTATTTTTACAAGCGCTCCTATTTCCTCCCTTTCTTCATTCAACAGTCTGAAATACATTTCCCCCAGCCATGGATGTCTGTCTACTTTTAAGCCTACCAGACCACTCAGAATCTCCTCTCTGTCTATGCTAATTTCTTTAATTGTATCCCTATATCTCCCTCTCATGAGTGAACACTGACACAAGGTATTCCTTTCGAACCTTACCTATTTCCTCTGACTCTACACACAAAGTACCACTGTGGTCCTATGCTTTCCATCACTATCCTTTGACCTCTAACGTACCTTTTAAACAATGTAGGATTTTCTTTCATTTATCCTGCCATTATCCTGTCATCTGCACTTTTAGATTTCCTAATCTCCTTTAAATTTCTCTCTTGCACATTCTAGACTTACTTTCTATGGTTTCTGCTGTTTTCAGTTCTTGGTATTTGCCATTAGCCTCCCTTTTTCTCTTAAACAAATTCTGTATAGCTCTTGATATCCAGTATTCACAGGATTTGATAGTCCCTCCCTTTCTCTTTATTGGACCATGTTGACCTGATACACTGCATATTTACTTCTTGAATGCATCCCACTGTTCTGAAACAGATTTACCTGAAATTATCTGTTCCAAGTTCACTTTGGCCAAATTATATCCGATATTCTTAAAATCAGACTTCTCCCAGTTTAGAACCTTGATTTCAGGCCCATTCTTGTCTTTTTCTACAACAATCTTGAATCGAACAGAAATATGATCACTGTCTGCAAAATGCTCCCCATTGGTATTTCAACCATTTGCCCAGCTTTATTGCATAAAATTAAGTCAAGGATGGCCCTTTGTTTTATCAGACCTTCTACATATTGACTTTAAAAGCAATGCTGGGTGCATGTCATGAATTCTGCTCCCTCTAAACGTTTCATACTATGACTACCACAGTTAATGTTGGGGAAATTGAAGTTCCCTAATATTAATGCCCTATTACTTTCACACCTCTCTGAAATTTCCCTACATATTTGCTCTTCAATTTATCTGGGACTGTTATGGGGCCTATAGATTCGATTGCTCCAGTTTTTAAAAAAATATGAAATAAGGAAAACAACCTGTCCCACTGTTTTTAGTGATCTTATTTTGTGAAAGTATCTGTGCAAGTAGAACACAGTCCAACACAGAAGTGCCCATATCTTTGCTCTATGTATTTATGAATTTTCAGAGTGATTTCTGAGGTGTTGTACATATCTATGCTTTAATAGAATTATGTAGCAGTGCTATTTACATTTAATCAGTTTGAGGGTGGCAGTGAATTGTTATGAGGTTGAATGAGAATCACTGATTGATTAATTACAGTACTTGCATTAGTCTATCATGTACAAGACAAAACACATTAATATATGTTGCTGCATTTACATATCATAGTGATGCGTTTCATTCCATGCATCGAGAATGATGTATCCAGCTCTTACATTATTATTATGATCCTTGTAGGGGAACTGCAAATCATGATAATTAAATTTAATAAGCGATCCCTCAGATGAAGAAGTTATCAACAAGATTTCACTTTTTGTGACTTCTACTTTAACAAAAGTTAAATCCAACACAAATTAAGCATGAATTTATAAGCGAATGGTATTTCAAATCAAGAGGTAAATTACAGTTAAAATAGTAGATACTATTGTAAAGGAGCCAATTGTACTTTTCCTAAATAAGAATATGGGTTCCTATGACCTGGCAAGCCTTGACTTGAAGGTGAATGAATAAAAAGAAAGTTAGCATTAGAACTGATGCCGTGGGTGGCACGGTGGCACAGTGGTTAGCACTGCTGCCTCACAGGGCTAGAGACCCAGGTTCAATTCCTGCCTCAGGTGACTGACTGTGTGGAGTTTGCACGTTCTCCCCATGTCTGCGTGGGTTTCCTCCGGGTTTCCTCCCACAGTCCAAAAATGTGCAGGTTAGGTGAACTGGCCATGCTAAATTGTTAGGTGAAGGGGTAAATGTAGGGGAATGGGTCTGGGGGTGTTGCGCTTCGGCGGGTTGGTGTGGACTTGTTGGGTCAAAGGGCCTGTTTCCACACTGTAAGTAATCTAATCTAATAAAAGTACATTTTACACAACCAAAGCACTTACATGTCTAACAGACAAATGGTTACACACTCAGTTCAAACTATTTCAAACACAGCCTTAGATCCAAAGGACATCTCACTTACCCAGTTAATTGATTAAATCCTTAGGCTATGTTCAATGACAGCCATATTCCATGTGAGATCTCAGAACCATCCATGACCTGAAAGGTACATATCTGCAGAACCTCCTAAGCTGGTTTCATGACAATCTTGATAGAACAGATTCCCCAGCAACTCCTTTATAAGACCCCTTTAATAATAGCCAATAAATAGTCCATTTTGCTCTGGTAAATCAGAAGCAACAGAAATAAAGATTTTCAACTAGCAATCCCTAATGTAGGAGAAAGTGAGGTCTGCAGATGCTGGAGATCAGAGCTGGAAATGTGTTGCTGGAAAAGCGCAGCAGGTCAGGCAGCATCCAGGGAACAGGAGAATCGACGTTTCGGGCATAAGCCCTTCTTCAGGAAATCCCTAATGTAACCCATTTGTTGGCGTTCTTTCCTTTATAACTATATTATAAACATGCAAAGCAGCTTGGAAATGTATTTTCTATATTCTTCCCTCTGCCATTCTATACTATTCTCATCTGTATTTGATGGCATCAGTTCTAATGCTAACTTCCTTTCTATTCATTCACCTTCAAGTCAAGGCTTGCCAGGTCATAGGAACCCATATTCTTATTTAGGAAAAGTACAATTGGCTCCTTTACAATTGATGCAAACTCTTAAAAGTCCTTTTTAAACATTGTTCAATTACAGATATTTTAAATAATCACAAATTACCTTACTGCACTGCTTCTGAAGGAGAGGTTGTCATTTTATTAACACTTGTGACAATTTGGAGATTAGACACATAGGAAGATAAGGAGTTGTTTGTGTTATTTCCATTTCGGTGATGTTCCACATGTGATGTGACATTATTCATTGGTTTATGATTTTTACTGGCTAGCACCGATACTGGTAAACTATGGAAGAAGGTATTCTCAGCTCATCATACTTGTCACTTCTTTGAAGAGTTATTCAATTATCTCCACTTTTCTGCTCTTTCCCCTTCAGCTATATATCCAATATTCTGTTGAAAGTACCATTGTATCAGCTTCTATCATGCTTTTAAGTCATACATTCTATATTTGAATTATTCCATAATATGGAAATTTGTATTTTTTTAATGCCGTCATGAACATTATATTCCAGTGATCCAATCATCCAAATTCTACTTGTGCTCCTTTTATCATAAAAAAAACTCATTTGATCATAAGACAATAAGAAATAGGAGCAGGAGCAGGCTTTCAGTACCTTGAGGTCTTCTGCACCATTGAGTAGGATCATCGTCATGGCAGACATGTATTTGTCATTTATAAATACAGGTGAGGTGCCAGTGGACTAGAGAATGGCTAATGTTGTGCCTTTGTTTAAGAAGAGGAGTAAGGAGAAGCTTGGAAACTACAAAGCTATGAGTCTGACTTCGATGGTGGGTATGTTGTTCAAAGTGATTTAGAAAGATAGGATTTACATGCACTTAAAGATGCAAAGAGTGATTAGGAACAGTCAGCCTGGCTTTGGGTGAGGGAAATTGTGTCTCACAAACTTGATTGAGTATCTTTGAGGAAGTAACCAAGAAGATCAATGAGGACAGAATGATGGATGTTGTTTACTTGGACTTCAGTCTACCATGTGGAATCTTCTCAAAGGTTTGATTAATTAGTAAAGTGAGACCACATAGGATTCAGGGTGAGCTTGCCAATTGAGTCAATGGGGTGAGGGGTTACAGATGGAGTTTATTTTACAAAAATGTAAGGCATTGCATTTTGGTAAAACAAACAAGGCTAGGGCTTATACAATTAAAGGTAGGCCCCTAGTACTGTTGTAGAACAGAGAGGAACATAATTCTTTGAAATTTGCATCGCAGTTTGACAGGGTTTTTAAGAAGGTGTTTAGATTGTATTGTCTGGTTCCTCTTTAAACAAATTACAGACAACTCTGACCAGAATGTTATGAATGAATTTGCCCAGGTGTCCCACAATACCAAAAAGCGGTCAAATCAATACGAACACAGGCCAGTACCAAAGCAAAACCTTTCCACTTTACTAGGAATAAAATTATAATAATCTTTAATGCTAATCATACTATCACTAATCATGTTTAGCCCTTTAAGGTTACAATACTTACCCAGACTCTTTTGAATTTACACAGTCGCTCTCTCTGTGGCTCGATCTCTGGGTCTGCAAAGCTGCTTTCTTCCTCTCTCCCTCTGGATGGTCAGATGGTCTCTACGTCTTACCATGGTCTCCTCAGAGAACCTTAGACAATTCCAAGAGAGAGGTCTGCAGGTGACCCCTGTTTTTATGCTTTTCAGATGGTTTTCTGGAACTTTCTATAGTTCTGGCCAATCAGACAGATATACGTAATAGTTTGAAACAAGAGTCAATCATTCAAATGGCATGCTACAGTTCATTTCTTTGTGTAGCAGGACTTGGTGCCTTTGTGTCTGGGCTTTCCTTTGTTAGTAGATAAGTTGTTGAGGGCATATCTGTCCAGAATAACTATTGCCTTTTATATAATGTTTTTGTTATTAGCACCTGGGTGCTGTGTTTGCAGTGTGTCTGGGCTGCGGATTTTGCGATTTCAGAGTTTTACTTGGCCAATGTATCCAGCATCCCTTGCTGTTTAATCAAAGTTAACAATCTATCTGTGTTATAGCAACCAGGAGTTTACTACACATTCTTGCCTTGTGTAGGGGTTGGGATGCCATGTTGAGGTTGTACAGTGAGACCTGTTCTGGAGTATTTTGTCCAGTTCTGGTTGCTCTGTTTTAAGAAGGATATTATTAAATTAGAGAAGGGTTCAGAAAAAGATTGATCAGGATAATGCTGGAAATAGAGAGTTTGAGTTATAGGAGAGGCTGGGTAGGCTGCGATCTTTTTCAGTGGAGTGTAGGAGGTTGAGCGGTGACTTTATAGAATCATGATGTATGTAGATAAGGTGAATGACAAGTATCTTTTCCCCTAGGATTTGGAATTTTATGACTAGGGGCATATTTTTAAGGTGAGAGGAGAACGATTTTAAAAAGACATGAGGAGCAACTTTTTACAAAGAGAGAGGTTTGTGTGTGGAATGAATTTCCAGAGAAAGTAGTGGATGCAGGTACTGTTACAATGTTTAAAAGATATTTGGGTAAGTACATGAATAAGAAATGTTTGAAAGGATATGGGCCAAGTGCAGGCAGGTGGGATTAGTTTAGGTTGAGATGACGATCTACATGAAATGGTCAAACCAATGGGTCTGTTTCCATGCAGGATGACTCTATGACTCAAACCAACACTCCACACATCCACTTTCCTGCCCATTCCTCATAACCATTGATTCCCCTACAGATCAAGAAACAATTAATCTCAACACAAGGACTCTGCCCCACCGTTTTCTGTTAGAGACTAGAAGAAACTGCAGATGCTGGAATCCAAGGTAGACAAGCAGGAGGCTGGAAGAACACAGCAAGCCAGGCAGCATCAGGAGGTGGAGAAGTCAATGTTTTGGATATAACCCTTCTTCAGGACCTTCTCCACCTTCTGATGCTGCCTGGCTTAATGTGTTCTTCCAGCCTCCTAATAGTCTACCAGAGCTCTCTGTGGCAAGGAATTCCAAAGACTCTCAACTTTGAGAGAAGAGTCTCATCTAAGTCTTAAATTGACACCCCTTCATTCTGAGAATATGGCCACTGGTGTTAGGTTGTCATACAAACGGAAACATCTTCTCAGCATTAACCTATCAACGTCCTGAAGGATCCCATATGTTTTAATGAGATTGCCTCGCATTATTTTAAAATTCCCAACCTGTTTAACCTTTGTCATAAGTCAATCCCTCCGTACTGAGAATCATCTTATTGAACCTTCTCTGAAATGCCTCCACTGAAATAATACCCTTTCTGAAGTAAGGGGACTGAAACTGCTCAAGAGTACTCCAGGTGTGGTCTCAGCAGCACCTTGTACAGTATCTGTAAGACTTCTCTACTCTTATAGCAGCAAATTACTGCAGATGCTAGAGTCTGTTCAGGAAACATTGAATATAGGAGATCACAGTGGGTCAGACAGCATCCATAGAGAGAGAGAGCAAGCTAACATTTCAAGTCCAGATGAGTCTTTATCTGGCGAAGGCCTTTCTGATTACCTGCTGTATCTGTGTGCTAGCTTTCTGTGTTTCATGCACAAGTGCTCCCAAATCTCTTTTTTTTAACCTTTCTGCAGTTTTTCTCCATTTGAAATAATATTCTGTTCATTTATTCTCCCTTCCAAAATGAACAAGCTCACATTTTTACAAGTTGTACTCCATTTGCCAACTTCTTGCCCAATTGTTTAATCTATCAGCATCTCCGTTAGCTGCTTCTATCCCTCTCGCAATTTCCCTTTCCCCCTATCAACCTTGAACTACAGGCAATACAGGTTGACCATATAAAATTACTGAAATTTGAAATGAAGAGAGTTATTTTTTGCTGTTGATTAAATTAAAGTTACCCAATAAAATTTTTATTTTGCATCAAATCACATTATAATTTAACTCTGAATCTCTTTATCTGTTCACTTCTTCAGATTTGTGGGACAAGTGGGAAAAACTAAATTGAATTTACAACCACTGAGTTGATCTAATATTTGTCAATGATATAAAATACTATCTGCCTTGCTAGCTATTTTCACGGTAAGTTGACAAAGCAAATTTGGTTCCAAGAGAATTTCCTATGCAGCAAATATTCAGTGATTCACTTCTGCTATGAATTATAGTGACCATAGCAAACATGTTGTGAATTTGCACTTCCAAACAGCATTGGATAGATTCCACCAATTCTTTGGAAAAATTAGGACATGCATGATTTTATTAATGTCAAAGTAAAGAGTGATTTTGTGCTGGATGCTAGTCAACTTGGTGTAACTTGCCATTGGTAATATTGCATTATACCAAGTGATGCAACACCATGCATATTTTATGATGGAGTAGTCACCCAGTTTATTGCACTTTGCACAATTGTTCAGTTCAGGTATGGAATGAAAGTTGATAGTTGTGTTATCAACTTAGCTTTGCTGACTTCAGGCTTTGAGACAAACGAGTTGGGTTTAACATTTCTCTTGATGAATTAAGCACCATCATTTCACATCAGTTGTGGAGTGACTCGCCTGTTAATTTTTACAAGTTGAAGAACTGGAACACTCACATGGTAAAGTTATGAAGATATCGAGTATGAGCTGATCAGATCCGACCAAACTGTGTGAATGTGTTTGTTGGGCAGGGAGTACAACGAGACAGTTCACAACTGTTTTTAAAAAATGCTCTTCCATGAACTATGCTTTCCAAAGAGAAAATCATATATATGAAAATAAGTTAGAAATTGAAATCCTCCTTACTTGTAAGAGTATGGACTTGAAATGTGCAAAGAAAGCATTACCTTTGACAACGATTGCATCAGTTTCTATGCAACAAAATATTCATTTGATGAAAATAATGTTTTCAGTTTGTGGTTAACCTGAATTTTGATGCTTCATTGGCCATGTAAACTCTGACAACCATGTCAGTTCCCATTTAGGTTTTGTCCAATATGATGAATAATGCTGTGCATTTATTTCAATCCTGTGGAATTTAGCCCACAATTAGAACATTGTAAGCAGTACTGCTCACTGCATTACCAGAAGGATATGATCACACCAGAGAGATGAGGAAGAGTATTTCAAGGATGTTACCAAGATTGGAGAATTTCACTTGTGAGGAGAGATTGATAGACTGGAGTTGTTTTCTGTGAAATAGATATCGGAGAGTGTGGATTTGACTGAGGTGTGTTAGATTTTGATTGGCCTACAATGGACAAGATACATAAGAACATAAGAACTAGGAGCAGGAGTGGGCTATCTGGCCCTTCATGGCGTCAGCTGTACTTCCCCACCCTCTTACCATAACCCTTAACTCCTTTACTGTTCAAAAGAATTATCAATCTTAGCTTTAAAAACATTTACTGAGGAAGCCTCAACTCCTTCACTGGGTAGGGAATTCCGCAGATTCACAACCCCCGGGTGAAGAAGTCCCTTCTCAATTCACTCCTAAATCTGCTACCCCTAATCTTGAGTCTATGCCCTCTTGTCCTAGTTTCAATTACCAGTGGAAGCATCCTCTCTACTTCTATCTTATCTATTCCCTTCATAATTTTATATGTTTGTATAAGATCCCCCCTCATTCTTCTAAATTTCAATGAGTATAATCCCAGTTTACTCAGTCTCCTCATAAGCCAACTCCCTCAACTCCAGAATCAACCTCCTCTGCATCCCCTCTAGTGCCAATACATCCTTTCTTAAGTAAAGAGACCAAAACTGCTTGCAGTACTCCAGGTGTGGCCTTGCCAGCACTCTGTACAGCTGCAACGTAACCTCCCTACTTTTAAACTCAATCCCTTTAGCAATGAAGGACAAACTTCCATTTGCCTTCTTAATTACCTGTTGCACCTGCAGACCAACTTTCTGTGATTCATGCACAAGGACACTCAAGTCCCCCTGCATAACAGGACGTATCTATTTCCCTCAGCAGAGTAGGCTAAGACTGGATAGCTCTTTTTCAAAGGAAGTCAATACATAGTTGTAAAACCACTGGGTAAGGAATCCAGATTCCCCTGGCTAATGTTCTGGGGACGTGAGTTTGAATCTCATCATGGCAAATGATGAAATTTGAATTCAGTCAATTTGTTATAAAAACCCATCCTTTTATGGACATTTCACATGTCACTCCTGATTTACAGCTATGAAATTGAATCTTCAGTATCCTGTGAAATAGCCTGGAGAGTCCATCAGTAAAAGGGCAGCTCTGAATGTACAACAAATGCCAATCCTGCCAGTGACACCTACATATCTTAGAAGAATAAAGAAGCTGGCATGGACATAAGCAAAATTAGTAAATCTTACTGTTTATTTTCCACCAAGGCTTTGAATTTCTGATTGCTTTATTCTACCATATTCAAATGAATATGTTTCATAAAATTGAATGTCTAAAGATTTTGATTTAAAATTCTTACTCCAAAGAATCAGATTGGTGATCCATTTTGTCAAGAAATTTCTATTAACATTAGTGGAATAAACATTGGAAAATATATTACAATAGGAGATTTGTAATAATCAGGTTCAAACTATCTTGTGAATCACTAGCAAGGGCATAGGAATTGATGTAACTTATATTAGATCAACCCTTGATGCTTTCATTCAATTGCCTTTGAGGGCCAGGGAGAGTATGCAGACAGTTCTATCTTGTTGGCAGTTATTCTTCTCCCTCTGATTAAATAAGCAGTGGAAAGTCCATGAGAGCATAAATTGTGCAGGCTTTGTTCAAAGGAGAATATGGAAAAGCAAAAGTGAACTTCCATCCCTTATTTCCTTTGCATCTCGTATTTTAAATGCAAAAGTTACTTTCTATTCAAGTGTTAGAGCATAGAAATGTAATGTTTTGTGAAGCTTTTAATGCTATGTTCACATTTGTTTATCATTTCCAACAGATCATAATCCTCAACTTCTTAATGCCAGAAACGTACAGTGATATTTTGCAACAGAAACAAATTCCATCTAATACTCATTAAAATGAAAGATTATGCAAGAATTGTTAAAATGATTTGCCATTAAAATTTAGGGGAGAAATTATGCTTTAATCTTATTTTTTCTATGGCCAGATGGATATGAACAATATTAAATGCATTCTTTAATTGCTGTGAAAAGAACCAATTGTACTATTATGTTTTTTGTACATTTTTGCTCTTTCTGAATACATTTGAAAAATATATCAGTACCTATTATTAAGATTAAACCTACTAGTTCTTCACTGAATTCCCTATCATCTGTCTTATTGCACTGAAATTGCTGTCGAGCATGTCCAGAAAGAGAGGACAGGCTTTGCAACAAAACAAAAGGCTATTTTAATCTAACTTGTTTCAGAGTGCATGAAAGCATTCTACAACAATATACTTTGATCCATAGCAATCCCACTGTAGCATCTGCTCAAACTGCTCTGCACACTATTTACTAAAAATGATGGAATTCGGCTTACACCTATTTTTTGAATCAACCTGTTCAGAGATGTTATTGCACACCTTTGGAGGAGGTGGGACTTGAACCTAAGCCTCCTGGACTAGGGGTAGTGACACCAACACTGTGCCACAGAGGTTATATCAAAACAATTTTTGATATTATGACCAGAACGATTTCTTTTTGTCCTATCATTTTTTTTTTCATTTGAACTTTTCAGCATACCGCCTTATTGTAATTCTTTTGTTCTCCTCCCTGCTCTCCTTTTTCCCTCCCTCAGTACTCATTAAAATATGTATTACATCTCTAACTTGCTCCAGTTTTGAGGAAAGGTCATCTCTAAAGATGTTGTCTGACCTGCTAAGTATTTTCACATTTTCTGTTATATTTCATGAACGCCATGGTCACGTCTTAGAATAACTCAAAAAAGAAAATGTTCAGAATGTGCCATCCTGATAAAACATGAATGAACAGATGAAGGGCATTGACAAAGAGGAAACTAATATCAGACATCACAGCCACCAGGCTGAGTGAAATCAGATGGGTTGATGCGGAAAGATTGTTCAGAGAACAAGAGCATCAATGTAAACCTTTACATGTCAAAGGAATTCAGACTTTTCAGACTGTCTTTATAAGGAGTGACAGAAAACCCCAGAAGATACTCCCCTCACCCCATCTGAGAAAATGACATCTATTCAGACAGAAAATCCAAATGATAAACTTGTCCTTTAGACAAGATTGCCCGATAGCCAGTTTGGCCTTGTCATTTCAGAACAGTATTTATTAGACATGTACCCTTATGTTTGATGGATTTGTAATGTGATCCTGTGGACTCAGTGATTTGTTGAAGGGAGATCATGTTATAGCTGCACTTGTTTTCTATACTGGGAGGAGACCCAGATAACATCTCTCATGAGTTCAGCTCAACTGATGAAAACAACGAACTATAAAAAGAAGCAGAATTTTACATATTCAATTTTTTTTATTCTAGGAAAAAGGAAAGACCAAAAAAAGAATGGCATTTCCTGAGGGCACAGTGGTGAAAGACTGACACAGTGAACAAGTTGCAAGTAACAGCTTCAGATTTCCAAGATGAATATTCTCATGGTTAATAATGTGTTTACATTGAAATGAACTGATTCAATGGAATGTAATTTATGGATTCATGCAACAATAATTTAGTTTAAAACGATAAAAGTAACAATATAATTCAGTACTAAATTTGTGGTAGCTTAATACATAAATATGCAAGATACATATAGTAAAACTGTCTCAGCTTTTTAGAGAAGTGAAAGAGTAGTTTTAATGGGAATATACTTGACTTAACATTGAGTCATACAAATAGAGAGAAAACATAGACCAACCCCCTCACCCCACAGCCTCAGATTTTCTCCATCTTATTTGGAGATATTGTATATTAATTAAAATTTGACACTAAGCATCGCTTACAGAGTCTGTACTTCACCTTTGGATTCATCAGTTAATACTGCTTTTGGACAAAATGATGTTCTTCATTATTGTATTTCTAATGAAAGCAGTCACATATGCTTTCCTGTCCAATTTAGTAGATATTCTGTTTCATTTCAGACTGTTGACTAGCAATCATTTCCTGCAATTCTTTCTGGAGTTATCTCTTATTACAACTATAAACTGAGCAAATATTTGCCTATGATGTCAATATGTTCTATATTGTTTAAAGATAAAACAAGACCTTGTTCCTTTTCATAACTTGATTCACCATATTGTTTTGATTCTGTCTAAAAACAAAATACTGTCAAAATAATTCAGGTTATGATCAGATTTGGGTCTCCCACAAATGTTTTAATTCAAATTGATTTATGTCTTGTATACATCTCAACATTTTTTCTTATTTGACATGCATAACCATTCTCAAACAAAGTCCAAACTGTTCAGTTCAAAAATAAAGTACCATCTTTTGGATCTCAACCACAGAAAATTAGGAGGTGATTTACATACCTCATTTACATGTGAAAAACAAACTCCCTAACATTTCATTTAAATGTTAGGGAGCCTGAATACAGTGCTTCAGAACGTAGAGTGGTTGAACTTTGGGGTACAGAATTCATTCTACTCATGTTACTATGAATAGGCGGCAACAAAGTTTTCTTTAGAAATGGTTATAAAGGTATTTGAGGGGTGGTGTCAGTGGACAAGGTTGATTAAAAAAAAATAACGTATTTATTAAAGGATTGGGATTATCAATTTGCTGCACGAGATGAAAAAAACCTTCCCATTGCACTGCTATCCTCCCTCAGCACCCAATTCCAACTTTACCAAATATTACACATTGGTAGACATTCTTTTCTAATTGCTCAGTTTTTCACGGAAGGTGGGCTCCATGCTCCCCAGCATAACCTGCAGGGGCCAGCCTGCCATCACCTTGGTGAGATGTAATTTTTCAAATGAATGCTCTTTAATTTGTATGAGGTGGGTTCTATATATATATATATATATATATATATCACGGTGCTACTGACCAGTTGGAAGCTGGCAGCTATGCCCAGTAGCAGCATCACCAATCAGATTGTCACAGCACAGAATGAGGGAAATCAGCCCACTTTGACCTCACAAGCTCTGCAAATGAGCATCATTAACTCATACCAATCGTGTGCTTTTCTTCCATATTCTTGCATACTACTTTGATCCAAATAATATTTCAATGTTTTGTTTAATGCTCCAATTGAACTTGTGTCCAGCACACTTCTAAGTGTTCCATTCCAAACCCTAACTACCCCAAGTATTTAAAAAATTCCTGATAGGATTCTTGTTAATTTTAAATAGAGTCAGAGAAGAGTCCATTCAACACAGAAGAGTCCATTCAGTCCATTTAGTCTGCACCAGCCATCTATACTAATCCTAATTGCCAGCACTGACCAATAGCCTTGAATGTTATGACATTTCAACTGGTCATCCACATGCATTTTAAAGATTGCAAGGTTTCCTGCCTCAATTGCCCTCTCAAGCAGCGTATTCCAGATTTGCAACACCCACTTGCTGAAAGCATTTTACCTGAAATCATCTGTAAATTTCTTGCCATTTACTTTATAATTATGCTCCTTTGTTTTTGACCCTTCAATTAAGGAAAGCAGGTGTGTTTTTTTAATTTAACCTGTCCATACCCCTCAATGTTCTACACCTCAATCATGTCTCTCTCTCAGCTTTCTCTGCTCTACAAAAAGCAACCCGAGTCTATCTAGCCTCTCTTCATTCCTAAATGCTCCATCACAGGTACCATCATTGTAAAGCTCCTTTGCACCTACTCCAATGAAAACACTTCCTTCGATTAGAGTGGAGACCAGATCTGCACACAGTATTCCCACTGTGGCTGAACCTAAGTTTTGTAGAGCTACAACGTAACCTCGCTGCTCTTATAATGTATGTCACATCTGATAAAGGCAAGTGACCCTCTTGCTTTTCAACCACTCAGTAACCTATTCTATTGTCTTCTATGGACAAGCACCCCAAATCTCTCTGTTCTTCTGAGCTTCCTATTATCTTTCCATTCACTGAGTAGTCCCCTGTCTTGTTACATCTGTAGGACAGTCTCAACTTCTTCAATCTATCCTTATACTTGAAGTTTCTGATTCCTGGAACCAAAGAGGAGCGGTGGCCATTGCTGGTGGTGCAAAGGGGCCAAATAGGTGGATATAAGACACTAAACTGGTCCCAGAAAGATCTGGGATTTACCTGAGTACACCCAATGAGGTGGTTTTGTGGACATGTTGGGGGGACAGCATTCATACTGGGGAAGAACAATGGGGGGTTGGGAAGGTGAGGGAGGGGGAGGTCCTCTCTGTTTGATAAGCAGATGCCTAGGAAGAAGACACCCTACAGCTTCCCCACCTTCAATGATCAGTAACCCATAGGATAAAATCTAATGACCTATACAGTTTGCACTGACTTCATCCACTGCCAATTATAGTGGAGGGAAATTGAGATGGAGGCCTTAATTCAAGCCAAGAGTGGATCACCCATCTTTGCTTCTGCCAATGGTGGTTACGGAGATAAGTAGACAGACAGTGTCCCTAGCATCCAATTTATGGCTCCACCTGCCTAATACCCCTCCCTTGGTGGACCATAACGTTCAGCTCAATTCTCAGCATTCACAGACAAAAGAAACATCAGTGTGGAAACTGAACATTGTGCATTGTCCAGGTTGACTAAAGAGCTGCTGAGCTCTTCTGTAAGTATGTGAACCTGATCAGGATTCTCTCACAAGCAGGTCCGCAATTTCAGAGCCAAGCGTAGACCTATTTGTACTGTGTTCTTCATTTGCTACGTTTCTGCTTTAGTTATAGATTATTTAACACAATAGAGTGAGATGAAAAATTTAGCAAGACAAAAATGGGTTCATTAACCAGCGGCAGTGAAATATGGCAAGCAAAAAGTGATTTACATGAATAAAAAATTGGGCAGTAAGAAATGACTTTTGAATGTCTAAACACCATTTCCTAAATGTTGTAGCCATATATGGCAACCAGCAGCATATTATTAAGAGAAGAGGTTTGAATTTCATGCTCATTGTTCAGTCTATTTATATTTACCATAGCATACCATAAGTGTGCATGTTATGAGCTGTCTCCTAATGTCAGCTCAGCAGTGTTTGGGTAGGTGTGCGGAAGTTGAGTTGTTTGGTAAAGGTCATTAAATAAATAAATGCACAATAATGATTATGGGGAGAAAAAGCTTGGGTTGGGGGATGTTGTTTATAAGTCTACAGAAGTAAGAATTAATTGAGTGCAATTAACCCTACCCACTTTTTTTATTGAAGACTTGGTGAAATTGGGAAGTTATAGCTCATGAGACACACACTTTAGGCTAGGTCTTTCCAACTCTCTTTGTAGTGATGTAGAGTTTGTTCTTATTATCTGTAAGTAATTGCAGGGATGCAATAAACTATAACATGTTGGCAAGCTGTCTGGTTAGACCAAAACATGGCTGCCCTCACAAAAACAAAACCTAGGTGAAGTCTGAAAGAACAGACTAACTGAGAAGACACAACAAGCAGCATGTTATGGAATCCTTGTAATTAGTGTCTTCATCTGCAATAGAAAAGTGAAAGAACTAGGAGGCCCTGCAGCTAATGGGCAGGTGAGCAGGCAATGAGACTGGGAGTGAGAAAAAAGCTGCAGACAGCAAGAAAGTAACTCCAAGACACATGAACACTGAAGCTGGCAATCATTAAGTTCTGTTTCTATACTGTTCCTAAAATGTCTTTTTGTGAATAGCAATGGTTCCTTTTACATGTGGACAATCAGATTTTTGACTCTGTTTGTGGATGAATTTCAGTATGGTTGGGAATATCCAGTGTCATATACTGATCACAACAGATCATCAGGGCTCATTAGTGAAATTTGTGCAATGCTGTTCCCTGTGCTCAGCAGGTCAAACTTAAGTGAAGATTAGAATTGCATAGTCAGTGTCACTGTGGGGTAAAACAGGAGCAAATGTACAGAAATAACAAACTGGAAAACAGCCATCCAGCCATCTAGCCTGATAGCATGTGCAATGAAGATATTTTCCACACACACAGAGCTATGCAATCCCTTGAGAGAGGCAAAAATTTGCCTGATGGACATTTCAGTATTGGAAGCAGAGGGAAAATTGCAAATTATGTTTATTAAAAAAAAATTGATGGTTAATGAAATGAAACCTGGCACCTTACTATATGAATGGTTTGTCCCACTTCAGAACATTACTTAGCTCATCTACCTATGGTAGTATTCTATGGTGGTTCAAAAGCAGATAAAGAAATGGTGGTAGCAGCACACATACTGAAGGCACATTAAATACTTGCAGTGTTGGAATAACGACTCTCAGATTGGACAGAAAGGATGTTCCATTGTCAAAACCGAAAGAACTGCAGATGCTATAAATCACAAACAAAAACAGAAGTTGCTAGAAAATCTCAAAAGGTCTGGCAGCATCTGTGAAGCGAAATCAGAGTTAACATTTTAGATCCAGTGACCCTTCCTCAGAACCTTAGTTTGAAATGTCAATTTCAAAAAGTGTACATTAACTCAAGTCGATATTTTGAAAGTTAGGAACATGATTTCTTTACTGGGCATGACATAATCTTTACCACTTATGAATAACATAATCAGACAGGGCCAGTAAAGTAGAATAAATAGAGACAATTCTAGAGACGAATGGAACTGAGGCACAGGAAACCAACATCTACTGTTATCCTAACATTATTGTATGATATTTTAAATATTGTAAATAGTAAGTATGGAAGCAAAATGAAGAATTATTTGTAAGTATATGGACAGAGAAGTGTCATTTTTAGAACAGTCTAGCAATACGCCTGTTCGTAGTTATAACAATTTATAGTATAAGTTAACTATTGATTTGATGTTTGAAAATATTTGTTGTGTTTGTTCCTTTAAGTAATTTAGGACAACAAAAATTAAAAATGTTACAAATGTTTTTTGTCCAGAAATATTTCCAGTCATCAAAAGGTAGCATTTATTATAAAACAGTACATGAAGTTTTTGGTGACATGTAATCTTGTTATAGAAGTTTGCCTCTAGCAAAATAAATTGTTATCACTGTGCATTTTGTCTTTTAATTACAATAGATTTAATTATCCTGGAGCAATGCTCACTACATCTCTTTAAACTGTTGCCAGTCATCTTTTTTACAGTCATTGTAAAATTCAGGGCCCTGGTCTCTGAAGAGGAGTTGCTTTACAATAACAGTGACGCCATCTGGAGGCTGTGTTTTTCCACTGTGTTACATTCCGGTATCCATAGTGATGGAATGAGATAAACAAGTACAGCCCCTATAAGCATCTCCTATTTATGTCCTTAGATTTAAAAAAAAAATATTTACAATTATGGGATTACTACATAAAGAAATGAAAGCAGAAAATGCTAGAAAAGCACATCTGAGTAATTTGTGTTTAGAAGGAAATGTGGATCAACGATGATGAAGCATGGGACCAGAAAAATATTTGGATAATTTGGGTAGAGATGGATTTGCTTTCATGGTTTTTAATTTTGAATTTCTAGGATTTACAATTCTTCATTATATCTGTGTTCAGAGTCACTGATCTTTGAATTTTCCAGTGACTGTACAAAAAAATAGTGATGACCCTGACTTAAAAAGATGTAGTGAGGATAGCTCAAGCCTAATTGCACCTATTGTAATTATCTGTATGTTGTTTTGCAGAACTAATAGACAATATAGGTTATGAATGGCTTCTTTTTTTTTCAATTACCATGCAATAGATTTACTACTGTGGATCACAGTATATAAATCAACCCAGCATTGAAGATAATGCCTTTTTTTTTTGCAGCATCAAAATTCACATTTTGATCTATATTTGCCAAGTATGTCCACTTTGTTTTTCTGCTATTAAATTGCTTTGGTCTAATATTATTTTGGTGGAATGATTTTTGAAAATGTTGAGGTGCAATCAAACAATATGCAATACATAATACGATAGGGAAACACTGAACTTCATAGTTAGATGAAACAAAGATGACTTACAACTTAAACAAATCATTTAGATACATGTCGATAATTTGCAATGCAATGTGTATTAGGCTTTTTTCCCCTGTTCATTAATATTTTTCCGATCATTTTATGAACTATAAAGCTATCCAGTGGACAAAAATTCTGTGGGAGGCATCCATACACATTACAATGTTGATGCTGCAGATACATGTAACTTGCAATAGCTTTGTGGGGATCTTATTATTCACTGAAAGTCAGGGCAGGGACACAGGAATTTGTGCAAGAGCTTAAGGGTGACTGCAGGTTGGTTTTGTGTAAGTCTAAAAACAGATCTTAAGTCCTATTAATAAACAAATGGCTTTCATGTTAAATATATATACACATTATTTCAATTCGTTTGAAAATAGGAACATGAAACTGTTGAAATACATGGGCAAACATTAGTCAAATACAGATCAGCAATCCCTCTATTTTATTATCAGTCGAGTCTAGTAAAGGGGGGAGAAGAAAAAGATCAAATTTTTGTAATAGAAGCTAATGCATTCAGTATATATTTCATTTCCTTTACATGCAGTTAGATGGGTTGAAGAGATTTTTTTTTCTGCAGGAACATCTATTGCAAGGCACCAGAGTGAATTTGTCAAATAAAATGCTGAAGATTCCTTCTCTCCAACAAAAATAGTTGTTTTCTTCCACACAATTGAATATGTATTTTCTTCAGTGCCTGCCAATGTAGATGAGTCCAAATATTTACATTGCTTATCGCTGCTTCACTTGACATGTTATACCCAACCGCATTGTTTGTGTGAAAGAATTTTCAGAAGCTTCAAAATATTGATTCATAAGTCACGGACTGCCATGAGAAGCTTTGTTGCAAGGTTCTGCAATAATATCTATATTCTGGTAATGTTTACAGAATGGAATAAACCAAGCTCTTTAAATGTTCCAAATGCTAACTGTTATAATTATTATTAATTTGGAGGCATTTGTGAAATAAGCCCTGCAGAAAAATATTATGGCAAAAGTTATTTAGGGCTCTGTATTCAAGACCCTTTAAGAATGCTACTGTTCAATATTTCTAACAAAGTTATAATTATAATCAGATGAATTCTTACTCATAATTTTACAGCATTTAGCTTAATCAAGACAAACTATAGAATTCATTACAATTGCAGAATTAAATTGGTCTTTAAATGGTTCATTTTGACATTTACAATGTTTGAAAGGGATAACCCCATGACCCTGACGAAAAGAGTTTGCTGATCAAACTCTATACATGCCAGCAGAATAATGAACTTGTCCATCCAAATTCTATGGAACTACTGATTTAACTTGGGTTGTGGGGCAGTCACAAAATGCCACAAGCAATATCCACTGAAATTTGAAATTGAAAGTTGTGGCTGCTTAAATTTTAAGGATCCCTTGAGGGAAGAAAAAATATCAAACTCAAAACGAAGACATGAGACATAATGGCTGGATGACAGTGTTGTGCTGACAAATTCTGCTGCGTGAAATGGGTGTGCAGAGACTTCCTGGATTGGAATTTCATGTTATCATTGCCAGAGAATGGCTGTCAGGTGGTGACAGGTAGCCAGTGTTCTCCGGTGTCATCGATTCTTCATCTGCTTTGCCAAAGAATCCAATGTAAGACCAGAAGATATAGGAGCAGAATTTGACCACTCATCTCATTGACTGTGCTTCACCATTCAATCATGGCTGATACGTTTCTCAACCCCATTCCCCTGCCTTCTCCCCATATCCCTTGATGCCTTTACTGTCTATCTCTCTCTTAAATCATTTTACCTCCACAGGACTCTGCGGCAATGTGTTCTACAGAGTCAACCCTGTAACCCCCCCAACCTTCGCCTCTAGCTGAAGAAATTCCTTCAACCTCAGTTCTATAGAGTTACTCCTCCACACTAACACTGTGCCCTCAAGACCTAGTCTCTCCTACTAGTGAAGCCATTCACTATATCCACACATCTCAGAACTCTCCTCAGTCATCTCATTCAGAATCCTGAAGTGTAGTCCATCTGGTCCAGGTAATTTCTCTACTGTTAACCTTCAGACCTTTTAGCTTCCCAGCACCTTCTCCTTAGTAATTGAAACTACAGTCACCTCTGCCCCGACTGGTATGAAATTCTGGGATGCAACTGATATCTTTCACTGTGAAAACTGATGCAGAGTACCTATTTAGTTCTTCTGCCATTTCCCTCATTCCCCATAACTACTTCTCAAACCTCATTTTCCAGTGATTCAATGTCCACGCTTGCCTCACTTACCTTACCATATCTAAATAACCCTTGCAATATTTTTATATTACTAACTAACTAAACCTCTTATTTCATCTTCAACTCCTTATTGTCTTTTTTTTTGGTTATCCTCTGCTGGTTTTTAAAGTCTTCCCAATCATCTGGCTTTCCACTAGCCTTCACCACATTCTAGGCTCTTTTGCTTTTATCCAGTCCCTTGTCTTCCCTTGTCAGCCATGGTTACCTCAAATTCCAGGTTTTCTGGAATAACGTGGAGCCATTCCTGAAGAAGGGCCATGCCCGAAACATCGATTCTCCTGCACCTTGGATGCTGCCTGACCTGCTGCGCTTTTCCAGCAACACATTTTCAGCTCAGGAATAACTTACACCAGTTATCCTCCATTGCCAGATGAGCTCCCATTATCCCTGGAAGTTACACCCAGCAGACTTCAAACCCAGTTCCTTTTCTCTCTGAGCAGGGAAATGCTGCAGCAGAGTGGGAGGTGGTTCCAGCATTGGCATTCAGTTGGGGTTTGGTGAAGAGGTGCCAGAACAAACTCCTAATGTGCCACACCTAATTTTACCACCCTCCCTGTGTGCGAAATCCCCCCTCAGAAAAATGTAAAATAAAGCCATTATATAGATATTGCAACAAAATAAAGTGCATAAAGGATTTACAAAAATAGGAAATACTGGAAAAACTCTGCGGGTCTGGCAATATCAGTGGAGAGATAAATAGAGATAAAGTTTCACATTGATGACTTTTAATCAGTTCTGATTAACTGCATCATGTGCTGTAAGTGACCTGTGATTTCTTCATTGGTGATATCGGATCTTCATGCAGCAAGGTGTTTCATTTTCCAGTGCAAATAGCTCTCACCCAGATGTGTAAAATTAATTATCAATACTGTGGTAGCTAATCTATAAGAACAAATTGAACATAACCAGGATGGATGTAAACCTAAGATAAAAGTATACTAGACTGTGACTCTCATATGAACTTTAAATTACAAGCAGCCAATTAATGATAGTAGAGGGACATTTAATTTAATATTCCAATTCTAATGAGGTAAATAACAGTGCTGACTGAATTATCCTTGAACCGCAAGCACCATTGCTACAGCACTGCGCTTTTAATCTTTTTACTTCATAAGGACTCAGTGAAAATTCTCTGATTAATTAATCAAGTCTAAATTAAAGCAAGTCTAGAATGGGAGAGAGAGAGAGAGAGAGGAAGGTGGGCAAGGGGGTGGGGGCGGGGGAAGAGCTAAAATATTGCCAGATGGTGTGAAATTTCAATCCCTTGATGGCATTGCCACACTATGATGTACCAATTGAGAGAGTGAGATGGTGGCACAGTGCCAACATCAGAGCTGGATAATGAAAGGTGAGAACCTTGCTGTGAGAGGGTTAAGTTGGATCAGTGGAAGGCCAGGGTTACTTATAACTCATCCATGTCGAAATCTATTTATTTACTACTTGACATCAATTTGATATAAAGATTTTAAACTATATCAAAAATCCAGTATCATTTATAGTAAAGGTTCTAAAGGACAATAGTGTGATTTGTGATGAACTGGACTTTTATTTTTCTTTTAAATCTACTTGCCTCTATTTGATAGGTAGAGAAATCACAAAAGGTTTTGTTTTTGTTTTATGTTGAAATTATAAATTAGAAAGCAATATCTATTTGGGAGGGAACATTTCTGCTGTCTGCTGTACTGTGTATTGTGAAATCATAAATGAATGTGTGACATTTTCACCAACATTATGCAACATTGAAAAGAATAAAGAACAAGACATTTCTTGTCTGTATCCTTCTTGGGCAGATAATTACTGAGCCATGACAGTGAGCTTATGATTTCTGTAAAGTACTGCCACAAAAGCATGGTCAGTTTGCATTGAAGACAAAGTGTGTGCAATCCCATATCTCTAACAAAGAACTGCAGATGCTGGGAAATTTGAAAAAAAAAACAGAAGTTGCTGGAGAAACTCAGCAGATCCGGCAGCATCAGTGGAGAGAAACCAGAGTTAATGTTTTGAGTTCAGTGACCTTTCTCCAGAACAGGTCATGTATAATTCTAGCTATTATATCTGTTACATATTAAAGATGGTGGTCTGAGCAGATCTCTGTACATGGAAATTTACAAAACCAGAGAGAGAAGTGTACAGTATATTGTGCCAGTACCTAAAGAAGTCCCAGTCATGCAATCCTTCAAATATTAATTTAATCTTCCTTATATTTATCCATACTATTGCACTTCTGCTCTTGGCTTTCTACTTCATACATTCATTACTCTCGGAACAAAGTTGTTAAGTTGAAACCCTCTGTGAACTTAATTTCTCTTCTGTCTCCTCTAAGAATTGTGTCAATTTACTGATTCTTCTTTTGTTAGCATTTTGTGAAATACACTTAATCATGTTTATGTTATTTGCAGAAACAATGTTAATATTTTGAGGATTCTCAGGATCACTGCTTTGTTTGTACCTGTACAGACAAATTCTCCCTCCCTGTCACCATTACTTCACCAAAAATACACCAAGAATATGCATTATTTCACATACACTGGATAAGCAGCAACTTCTAACAAAGCTATGACAGTGAAATGGGAGTAGCTCAGATCAAATTTTAAGCATAAGTTCCTTATATTCAACCCCTTGTACCTACAGTTCTCATAATATGTGATGTATTTACAAAACCTTTAAATGTATTGAGAGCATGAAAAGTTAAATAAATAATTTAAGCAATCGATGGCTTTTTCTTTAAGTTTTCAATGTGTACCTTCTCATAATCTTAACAGAAGTAATGCTGTTTGCGATATTTTGTATACCTACGAATGCAAATAAAAATGATGACATTTTCTAAATTTTCAATATGCTCTGCAAACTGAATTTTTATGTTGGTTCTGAAATAGAACTGCAGATGTGGACCTAAGAAGTTGCAAAGGTTCACTTTCAATCTAAAATGCTCAAAATCTCAATGTTAATTCACCAAAACATAATTAGAAGGTCGATGTTCATTACTTTGTTCAGTGTGGTAAAATTAGAATTCAGCATAGTAAAGTCAGGACAAAAAAATACGATCAACAACATAGTGACCCTGAAGATTCAAAAATATCACTGTACTCAGTCTTTAGAATTGCATTCTATCTTCTTTTTCCTCTTATAAAAGCATGAATTCTGGCTGTTATTTTGCAATGATTTTACCTCAATTTCCATGCTTAATGAGGCCCGGCCAAGTTAATAATGGGTGTAATAGTAACTGATGAGTCATTGTTGGGGTCCATACACTTGAAAGTGTAGCTGTGTTGACAGGGAGAGAGAGAGAGAGAGAGAGAGAGAGAGATAGAGAGAGAGAGAGAACGCGAAGGAGAGAGAAGGAAGGTCTCGCACACTATCTGTTCTGCCCTGTCAGACGCTGCTGCACAGTGCCACTCATCAATAAGAAAACAACATGACTGATGAGTTCATTTAATAGAATTCCTTTGTGTGAACAGAAGCTTTTTGAATCCATTCACTGTTCTGACTTTTCCAGGACATTTGAAAGGATGGCTGGTGAACGGCTGCCATTTGTGCCCACTACCTTCTGCTTTAACAACTGCCAGTCTAAATCAAACATGCTGCTTTGGGAGGAAGTGGAAAAGGTCATGTATTTGATCTTCCTTTTTATGCATGACTAAGAACCATGATGCTAATATATTGATTCAAATGAATTTCAAATTCAGAACTAAAAGGTGCACTTTTTAAGGTTCCATTAATGAGCATATTGTTACTGCAAATAATTTAAATTAATTTTAGCATTTAATTTATATCTTTCTTGTTTTATCTCTTTTGTTATTAGTAGAAATTGTAATTAAACTACTAGATTCATAACTGGAGAATGGATTGTTCTTTTAGTTTTAGTTGAAAATAACTGTATGAATCATCTTATAAATGCAGGTTGTATATTCATTCAAAATCTTCTGGCCGAGTTTTCCCAATAAGGTGCAAGTAAATTCCGAACCCTGAAGTCAGAACCTTGGCATCGTCCTACTCTCCTCTCAACAGGCTTTAAACAGGGAATTCTGAATCCTGGTGGGAAAGAAAGCCGGCTGATTGAAAGGCAAATTAAGTGTTCTTATACATGATGAATTCCTTCCTTTTCAAGACTTCCTATTTTGCAGCCTGTTACATCACTGAAATCACCAAGGTGAGTACACAGCAGGAAGAGCTTCTTCAGTGAAACTTGACAAGCTGGGAAGGCTTTGATCAGTTAAACTGAAGAGCTTCAACCATGGGCATTGCAAGGCATGTCTTCTCTAAGGTATATTTTCGCTACTTGACAAATAATTGCAACATCTGGAAAGCCTTATGAAACTGTATGTTACCTCTGCTAACTGCCAACACTAGCTTCTTGCTTCTCAGTTGCATGCCTGGACGGAGAACAGTGCTCCAACAGGGCCTAAAGCAGTGGATTCACTCTGTCAAGATGTCTCAGCACCAGAATCCTCGAAACAGATCTCATTCTAATGGAGTTGGTGGGTCACATTATTACTAGCAGGATGTCTATCACTGAAGAGTAACACCATATGCCCAGTGCCCGCCTTTCACAAGTTGTGCTCTGTTCTTCTATAAAACAGAGCATTTACTGGGAGTGATGCTCATAATGACTAGTGTTGAATTAAGTAGGGAAGAACTACATTTGTCCAAATTGACTTTGAAGCAAGAACATAAGAGGGCAGTAGGCTGAGGGTAAATAGCCATTTTGAATGTTTGAATAGCCATATGAGATGCCTGAAGGAGAGAAATTAATTGAGCTGCATGTTCTGTTGACCTGAGGCAGGCTCAATGGAAGAATGCTGCACATGTCACTTTGGAAAGCTTGGCACCTGAATCGTTTCTGTCATTCACTTGTCATCCCCTTGATTCTGGATCCTTCACAGATTTCCTCTCTAATCTTGCGATTGTGTAAACCCAGAACCAAACTGGGGATCTTTTAATTATAAATCCTTCATTTGACATGTACCACGACTATTAGCTGTTCACCCTCCCCACTCAGAACGTCTTTCAGCTGCTCTGAGACATCCCCGACTTTGACACCAGAGAGAATGGGAATCTTTTAAAAGTAGTATTGGGTGAATTCAGAGCAAGTTTATTCATCTATGAGAGAAATTCAAGGGCAGCAAGTCTAGGCAACCCTGGATATCAAGGGTATCAAAAATTTGAGAAAGGAAAAGAAGGAAGCATATGTTTTAGGTTCAATGCATTAAAAAACAGGGGAGGCCCTTTCAAAGTTATCAAGGGTGTAGAAGGTTACTTATAAAGGATGCTAGGATGGCAAAAAGTGGCATAAATATCTTTGGCTTTTTATAAGTATATTAAGATGAAGAGGATTACCTGGAAAAGAATGGGACCTATTAGAGACCAAAACAGCAACCTGTGCATGAGCCAATTATGTGAGCAAGGTCTTAAGTTAATACCTCTCATCCAGAGATGACATTGTAGCTGGGGATTTCATATGGAATAGTAAGGTTCTAAAACATATTAATAAAGAGGTGGTATTAGATGTTTCAGTGGGCATACAGGAGTATAAATCCCCAGGGCCTATTGAGATATATCCCAGACTGTTGTAGAAAGCAAGCGAGAAGATTGCTGGGACTGTGGCAGAGATATTCAAAACTCTGCTGGCCACAGATGAAGTGCCAGATGACTGGAAGATAGCTAATATTCAAGAAAGCAGCAGGGATTAGCCAGGTAATTACAGACCAGTTAGTCTGGTGTCAGTGGGAGGGAAATTATTGGAAAAAATCTGAAGGACAAAATTAATCAATACTGGGAAAGGTTGGGATTGGTCAGGGATAGTCAGCGCATATTTGATAGAGGGAGAACCTGTCTGACTAATTGAATTGAATTTTTTTGTAATGGTGACAAAATATATTGATGACAATAAATGCAGTTGATATGGATTACATGGGCTTCAGCAAGGCCTTTGACAAAGTCCCACATGGAAGGCTGGTAAAAACATTATGGGCCCATGAAATCCAAGGGAAAAAGTGAGGACTGCAGATGCTGGAGATCAGAGCTGAAAATGTGTTGCTGGAAAAGCGCAGCAGGTCAGGCAGCATCCAAGGAGCAGGAGAATCGACATTTCGGGCATGAGCCCTTCTTCAGGAATGCTCATTCCTGAAGAAGGGCTCATGCCCGAAACGTTGATTCTCCTGCTCCTTGGATGCTGCCTGACCAGCTGCGCTTTTCCAGCAACACATTTTCAGCCATGAAATCCAAAGCAAACTAATAGATTGGATTGAAAATATATTTACAAATAGGAGGCAAAGGTGGAGGGTTGTTTTGTTACTTGTGAAGCTTCTGACCTTTGCTGTTTCTTACATTCATTAATGACTTAGATGTGAATTTAGAAGGTATAATTGGTAAGTTTGCAGATGACATGAAATTTGGTAGTAATGTTGATAGTAAAGGGGTTGGTCTCAGGCTACATACTGATATTGATCAGCTGGTAAACTGGGCAGAACAATGCCAGATGGAATTAATCCCATGAAGTGTGAGGTGATGCACTTTTGGAGGTCTAATAGGGAAGAATATACACAATGAATGTAAGAACCCTAGGGAGTGCTGAGGACTAAAGGCACCTTGGTGTACCAGGCTATAGATCGCTGAAGGTATTGGCGCAGGTAGACAGCTTGATGAAGAAGGCATTCAGGATGTTTGCCTTCATTAGTCAGGGTGTGGAATATAGGAGCAAGGAAGTCTTGCTACAACTTTTTAGAACATTGGTTAGATGGAATGTTAGGCCATAGTGGAAGTTCGCCCATAAATGGAATACTCTATGCAATTCCGGTCACCACAGTGCCAGAAGACATGATTGCACTGGAGAGGATCCAGAGCGGATTCATCAGGATGTTGCCTGGCATCAAAACTCCCTTTTATGAGGAAAGGCTGGATAGTCTGGGTTTGCCTTTCCAACATGACTGTTTTTGACCTCTTCCATTGCCAAAACAAACCACAGCTCCTATTGGAGGAACAACACTTAATCTTTTGCCTGGACACCCTACAGACTGAAGGACTAAACATTGAGTTCTCCAATTTCAAATACCTTCCCTCCCCATCCCCTGACTCCCTTCCCAGCCCATCCCCCTCCCTTCCACTGCTCCCTGTCACCAATCGGATTAATTCCTCCTATTGACCAACCAGTTTGTATCCTCTACCTGTCTTCACCGATCCCCTCTTCACTACCCTGCCCCCGCCTTCCCCTTTATCTGCAGCTCCCCTGATACTCATCCCCAGTCCTGAAAAAGGGTTACACCCAAAACATTGACTTCTGTACCTCCTGATGCTGCCTGGCTTGTTGTGTTCTTCCAGCCTCCTGCCTATCTACTTTTTTTTCCTTGGTGCAGAGAAAGCTGAGGGTAATCTGATTGAGGTATACAAAATTATAGGTATACAAAGGTACTGTCAGAGTTGATTGTGAAGATATATCTAATACTAGAGGGCATATGTTTAAGATATGGAGCAAGTGGTTTACATGAGATTTGAGGAAAACTTCATTCACCCAGAGGGTGGAAAACATATGGAATGTGCTGCCTGAGAGCGTGGTGGAGGCATGTACTCTCATAACCTTTAAGAAGCATCTGATGAATGCTTAAAATATCAGAACGTTGTAGGCTATGGACTAAGTGCAGAAAAAAGACATTAGTGTATTTTGGTGTTTGTTGATCAATATAGTTTTAATGGGCCAAAGGGCCTGTTTCTATGCTTTTTGACTCTGTAGATATGACCATCATTGACAACCCAATATCTATTCCTGGATCATAGTTTGTGAAAATTAATCACTAATTAATTTTTAAAAACTATCTTGAATGAGCACAATAAAATACATTGTGAATCTTTCTGAAATCCTACATATTATCTTGTAGCAAGATTGCTTAAGGATGGATTATTTGCCACACTATGCTCCATACATTATGTACCTAAGATTACTTTCCAGGCTATGTAGAGATTGAAATTGTCCGCGAAAGAAGCATTTTTACATTGAGGACAAGTCAAAATATTGTGAATAATAAGCTAATAAGTAAGAAGTAGGTTGCTGAAATATTTTATATTGACTGCTTATTTTGAAGAAATAGAAATATGTAGGGGAAGTTGGAAAGTATTTCATACATACAGTTTTCAAGGGAAAGAAAAGAAGTCATATATAAAATGGATTGCAATAACCTATTATGGCATTTTAAAAGTTGTGTTAAATTGGCACTTAGAGTTATGGAGGGAAAGCTAGAAATGCAATTGTCATTTAAAATCCACATCTAAATAAAGGCACAAAAGATGAACAGCCCTGCAAGTTGTTAACAGCAGCAAATTGCAACATTCCTAACCTTTACTTAAAAGAGCTCTGTCACGTAGAAACACGGACAATACTTTCAACATTGATCAAAATTGTGACTTTGTTAGTGCATTAGTATTCTGGAGGTGACATTTAGTCTAGAGTCAGCTGACTACACATTCAAACCACTTTGATTTAATTTGAATGAATGACTTTATAAAGATGAGAAATTTTAAGAATAAAAAAATTCCAGCTGTAACTCTGAATATCTGCTTTCTCCAGTAATGCATCTTATTTGGCCCATTGCCCATTTATACTGCTAACAATGTTATTTGTTTCCACTTGAGTTCATCAGCTTCTCAATCTTTCACATCTTACCAAGAGCATTAATCCTTTTGCCATAATGATCCATTTTGTAACTTGCTTGCATAATGTTGAAAATTTAAACTGGAGAGTTTTCTTTGCCAAAGGAGTCATAGAGTCAGAAAGGTTTACAGGATGGAAAAAGGTCCTTTGGCCCATGAAGTCTGTGCCAGTCAGAAACAAATACCGAACCACAAAAATCTAAGCTCTTGAAAGCAAAACTTCACTTCCTGAGTCATGGAATCAACTTTGCTGCTCATTCCAAGGCCCATGCAAATGAATAGTTAGCTTTCTTTGGCTGGTTGGACATCACACTTTTGATCTGTGGAGGAATTCAGAGGAACTCTACCCACCCCCCGCGCCCCCCCCCCCCCCCCCCCCCCCTTTCCTCCTCAGGGACAGTATTTCATTTGCTCTTCAAATCCATGTGAATAGTGTCACAACCAGCCCCCAGAAGTGGTTCTTCAATTTGTTTTGATTTCAGACAGGAAACTGTTAAGCTCCAGATAAGGTAGGGTGAAGTGATTATTCATCTGCCCTCTTGTTTGATTGCAACAAGATTAATTTTTAAATGATTCCTTTTGTTGTAGATATCTTTCTCCTAGACACAAATGAACTTACAATCTAAAAATAGTCAATATAAGATGGCTTTATTGAATTAATAGAAGACCATAAGACATAAGAGCAGAAATTAAGCCATTCAGCCCACTGAGCCTGCTCTGCTATTCAATCATGGCTTATAAGTTTTTTAACCTTATTTTCCTACTTTTTCCCCATAACCCTTGATTCCCTTGATAGTCAAGAACTTATTTATCTCCATCTTAAATGTACTCAATGTCATGGCCTCCGCAGTCTTCTGTGGCAGTGAATTAGTTTTTAGTACAAATAGGCTTTTAATTCTTAACTGCAAGAAGAAATAGTAAAGCAACATACATAAATACAGATTAGAATTGAGTTGATCTAAAAATATAACAGTTTTTAAAATGTTATGGATGAGTCTGTGAACTGTCCATGAAGAGCAGTGATTAAATATTGCAGTCCTTGCAGTGGATGTCCAGTAGCATTGACATTGATCGTTGAACAGTCAGCTTTGAAATTCTTGACTTTGTAGGTTGATTAAAACTCTTTTCTCCTGCAAAATGACTAAATAAATCACTCGACACCTGGAGTCCACTTCCAGCATCAAAGAGTTTATTGAAGTTAAAACGGTGGGAAGAAAACTGTGGAGGTCAGAAGGTGAACAAAGGAAAGACATGCATTTTTATACATGTGTTTTCAGCCCACCTTTAACAATTACAGGCCAATCAGATTATTAATTAATTACATAGACACCCAGTCAGATTAATCATATATGTGGGCAGCACAGTGGTTCGCACTGCTGCCTCACAGCACCAGAGACCCGGTTTCAATTCCCACCTCAGATAACTGTCTGTGTGGAGTTTGCACATTCTCCCTGTGTCTGTGTGGGTTTCCTCCGAGTGCTCCGTTTTCCTCCCACAGTCCAAAAATGTGCAGGTTAGGTGAATTGACCATGCTAAATTGCCCAATGTATTAGGTGAAGGGGTAGCTGTCGAGGAATGGGTCTGGGTGGGTTGCTCTTCAGATCAGAGGGTCGGTGTGGACTTGTTGGGCCAAAGGGCCTGTTTCCACACTGTAAGTAATCGAATAACTGTATGATCGATAATGGACAGCCTTGTGGACAATGCCAGGCATTCCCAGATCTCACAGTATTTACTACACATCCCTATCTTTATTCTTGGGCCTTTACAATATATGGTATTCAATCAGCATTCCAATATCTGCTAATTTCTACATTTGTAATTAAGTTCTCCCTGTAAGCAATGTAAGGGCCTTTCCTTTTGTCTGAAGCTGTTTTGCTGATAGAATTTTCATAATGGAATCTCTTAAATGCTATTGTTAAGGTTAAAATCTGTAACATCTGGAAATCTTAACTAAAGTTTACTACCTTTGACAGATCCCAGGCTCCAATTTAATTCAGTATAAAATCTTCTATCAACCTACAGGATGTTCTTATCTGGTTGTTCCTGCAGAAACAACTGCAACTGGGTGTTTGTAACTGAACCTTTTGTGTAATAATTGTATGACCCTTTGTGTGCTATCTCAATTCTATTGCCTTACATAGATGTTCAGTCTATAGAGCCACTATTGCTCTAACTTATGATTTACTTCAAAATAAATTACACCAAACAAGCTATTCTAAGTTAACTGAAAACTACTTTCAGCCATGAGCAGCCCCAACAATTCTGATTTACTTTAGCAGTGACAGAATGACAGCACTTAGACTGAGCAATAAACTTTTCCTTTTTTTAACTGCAGTGCAGGGGTGTTAAATGGCTGTTCTCAGAACTGTGACTCTTGGCATACTATTGACTCTAATATGCACAGATTCATGGTGCAGTCAGTTTTTAATCCCAATTTTTGTATATTCCTTGAAAGCTAAGACACAAATTCTTCAAGAAGTACCTTTCTTCTGAGAGGAGATTATACCTATGCACCTCATTATCTCTTCACATTACATTTAAATCTCTCTGCCTGAAGTTTTCCTTAAAATAACAAGTCTGACATACAAGATTCTGCCAGACAGTGACTGAATTTATACCTTCAGTCACTTCTTAGCTCAAGCAGACTTCTTTTAAAAGCACATTTTATTGTTTTGAGATAACAATGGCCATTGTACTTTGCAGTTCTGATCCAGCCTCATGACGAGCCAATAGGCAAACATTGACCCTATATAGAGTCTTAGGAGTTATTCTGGTGACAGGCCACTTTATTGCTAGTATAATATATTTTACTGTTTGGGTCCAAGACAAGTAAATTAAAGGCTTATGCTCGAAACAGCAATTCTCCTGCTCCTCAGATCCTGGCTGACCTGGTGTGCTTTTCCAACCCCCACTCTCGACTCTGAGATTAGATTCCATACAGTTTAGAAATAGGCCATTTGGTCCAACAAGTCCATGCCGACCTTCCAAACAGTACCTACGCAGAACCACTCCTCAACATTTACCCCTGCTGATGCACCCAGCCTACACATCCCTGAACATTGTGGGCAATTCAGCATGGCAAATTCACCATCTTTGGACTGTGGGAGGAAACTGGAGTACCCAAAGGAAACCCATGCAGACACGGGGAGAACGTGCAATCTCCACAGACAGTTGCCTGAGGCCCGCATCGAATCTTGGCCCCTGGCACTGTGAGGCAGCTGTGCTAACCACTGAGCCACTGTGTCACCCCATCTACAGTCCTCACTTTCTCTAAGTAAATTAATACACATATCTCAGTCACTTAACTGCAATGCCATTTAAAGACATGAAGTTTACACTGAGCACTGTACTGGAGGATGTTCACACAGTTTAGTCAATCTCCATCTTTCACCTTACAACAACGTGAGGTCATCCAAATGTTTGCTGCCCGATCTTAACTTGAACAAAACACCAATCATTTATCATTCTTATGCTTGCTGCTTGACTGACTTTGGATTATGATTCAATAACACTTCAGTTTTAAAATTTTCAATCTAATTTTTGAAATTCTCCATAGGCTTGGCCCTCCAAGTCTCTGTAAATGCTTCCAAAAGTAAAATCCTCTGAGGTCTCTGCATTCCTTAAATTTTGGCTGCTTACACATCACACATCTTAATGTCTCTGCATTCTCCACGTGAGTGGGCCCTCTGCTTTGGCATTGTCTCCCCAAAACTGACTATGTTCTATCTTCATCTCTGCGTTAAGGACATAGCTAAAACTAGACTTTTCTGTTCTAATATTACCATTCATGTGAGTTGGTATCAAATTGTCCTCAATAATGCTCTGTGAAGTGCATGGAAATCTTTCATAGGTTTATGATATTTGTACAAATACAAATTGTGTTCTTATGAGATAGTAACCAGTATCCACTTCCGTGTGTGCAAACTAGTTTATGCTATTTAAATTATATTGCCAGAGTTATGGGGCTTTCATACATTTTTGCTTTGTAGATGTCCATATTAAATGTATTTTGCTCCTCAGCTGTCTAGTTCCAATTGTTTTATTTGGCTTATTGCAATCCTGTTCAGGATCATTAATGTTTAAGCAGAAATTGAACACCCATGATTAACAAATAGAATTGTACTGTAAGACTTCATGTTTTTAAACAATAAATATGTTTTACTCTATATTAAAGAAACAAATCTAGCACTATTAAGTTAATCTTATGGTTCATAACTTCTTTTGTGATAAACTCTTCTGTTTTTTGTTTCCTGACAAGATTATCCTCAGCTCTTACAAGAATCTTAAAGGTTAATTCATGTGTGGGGACCAATCCAAAGATATACAACAGCTTTCAGTATTCCCTTAAAATGGCCTCAATTTTTCAGCTCTTATCTGAATTTAGACTTTTAAGGGGATACTTCCATTAGCCTTTTGGCTATGCTGTCCTCCATTTTATCACTAAGACATCAAGACAGTCCACTCCTTGCTGTGCTTACTGACGAATACCCGCATGTTGTTTCATAGCTTCCAAGCTGGCTGCTTCCTGATACAAGATTCTGTGAAAAAGATTGCAGATTCCTTTCTGTAGCTGCGAGCTGGACAAATCTCCCTGTATTTTACATGATGAATACTAAAGGCTTTCTGTATCTGAGAATCTTGGAGTATTTTGTCTGCTCTGTTCAATTATTAGTACAACCTTTGCTCATTCAGACTCCCAGAACTCTTCCAGCACCTACTCATCCAGAAGACACTTCATCTTTAGGAGATGTGGAGAAGAAGAATTGTAGGCTTACTTAGGTAGTTCTAGTTTTGCACAAACATGTATCTAGTTTCAATTGTAATGTATCAAAGGTATACCTATTGCTTTGCTCATATCATTTAAGTTAAAAAATCACATAACACCAGATTATAGTCCAACAGGTTTATTTGGAAGCACTAGCTTTCGGAGCGCTGCTCCTTCATCAGGTGTTTGTGAAGTATAAAATCAGAAGAGGAGAAAGTGAGGAAGATCAAAAGACATAGGATTTATAGCAAAAGATTACAATTTCGTACAGTGATATATTGAACAAACGTGGATTGTTAAGTCTTTCATCTTTGAGAATGGGTTGCAGGTTTTGGTTCATTAATATGTAAATTCCACAACTTCTTTTAAGAAGTCTGTCTGTATCCCAATCTTGAGTCAGACTGAGGCTATTCCCGAAATGGAATTTACAAAATATTACAATTATTGACTGCCCGCATTGACTGCCTACAGATTGTGCAACTTTTGAGCAAACTAGAATGTATCTGCAAATACAAATTTACCGCATAGACTTATATGTGTGTGTGCATGCATAAGAGATAGAGAAAGAGTGGATGTGTGCATGTGAGTGTGAGAGAGTGTATGTTTGTGTGTGTGAAAGTTTGGTAAAGTGTGGGTGTGGGTGTGATGGCGTATAAGCCTGTGAGAGGTTGTGTGTGTGTGTGTGTAAAAGAGTGTTTGTGTATTTGCGCGTGTGAGAGTGTATAGTGTAGTGAGGTCACCTGTCGTGTGACATGAACCCAAGGTCCCGGTTGAGGGCATCCCCAGAGGTACCGAACTTGGCTGTAAGCCTCTGCTTGGCCACTTACCTGTCCCGAAGTATGCCTTGGAGATTGGTCACTCAAAGAACCGAGGCCAAAGGTCCCTGACCATGGAAGTGTTCCCCAACTGTGAGGGAACACGTCTGTCTATTGATTGTTGTGCGGTGTCCATTCATCCATTGTCGTCATATCTACTTGGTCATGCCAATGTACCATGCCTCAGGGCATCCTTGTTTCAGCATATGAGATAGACAATGTTGGCTGAATCGCATGAATACTTGCCACGTACATGGTGGGTGGGGTGTACCCATGGTAATGGTGGTATCCATGTCATGGCGAGACCTTCCCTACGCCTCCACTTCTCACCTTTAAACAACTGCCAAACCTTTAACAGATTATTGTTTGCAGCGAATTGCCTAGCCTTCAGGACAACATCGACCACAGTATCATTCAACCCTGTCATGTCAACCACTGCAAGGCATGCCAGAGTGTCGACACAGATACCACCAGAACCTGTGGGGTCAGCACCCACCGTATATGCAGCAGGGATTCATGTGACTCGGCCAACGTTGTCCATCTCATATGCTGCAAGCAAGGATGCCCTGAGGCATAGTACATTGGTGTGACTAAGCAGACGCTACAACAACAGATGAATGGATATCATACAACAATGAACAGACAGGGGTGTTCCCTCCCAGTCGGAGAACACTCCAGCAGTCAGGGACATTTGGCCTTGGATCTTCAGGTGACCGCCCTCCAAGGCAGACTTTAGGATAGACAACAAAACAAAGTTACCAAGCAGATGCTGATAGCCAAGTTCAGTACCCATGCGGATGGCCTTAACTGGGATCTTTGGCTCATGTCCCACCTACAGGTAACCCCACTATACTATACACCCTCACGCGCATGCAAGCACACATACACACACACTCTTGCATACTCATATAGTCATGCAGACCCTCTCTCATATACATGCTCTCTCTCATATACACATAAACATACACCCCACATGCTCACACCTATGACCACACCCTCTCACAGGTTTATACTCCATCACACCCACATACACACTATACCAAGCTTTCACACACACAAACACATACTCTCTCAGGGCACTCATACTCACACACTCACATGCACATACTCACTCTCTGTCTCTCTCTCTCTCTCACACTCTCTCTCTCATGTACACACATACATATAAGTCCACAGAGTGAATTTGTATTTGCAGAATTATATTTGCAGATACATTATATTTTGCTTAAAAATGAATAATCTGAAGGCAATCAATGCAGGCAGTCAATAAATGTAATATTTTGTGAATTCCACTTTGGGAATAGAACCCGTCTGACTCAAGTTTGGGATACAAACAGACTCTGACCTCATACCTTTAAAGCATTGACTAAGCTGAGATGTCACCTTTTGTGATAAAACCTTAAGATATCTCGAGAAGGTGACTTAAAAGAAGTTGCCGAATTTACATATTAATGAACCAAAACCTGCAACCCATTCTAAAAGATGAAAGACTTTAACAATCCAGGTTTGTTTAATATATCACTGTATGACACTGTAATGTTTTGCTATAAATTCTGTGTCTTATGATCTTATACTCCACAACCACCTAATGAAGGAGCAGTACTCTGAAAGCTACTGCTTCCAAAGAAACCTGTTGGACTATAACCTGGTATTGTGTAATTTTTAACTTTGTCCTCCACATCACGCAAATCATTTTAGTTAGCAGGTAGCACTGAGTTTGCAGGCTGCTTCGTTAGAAAGAATTTAACCTTTTCATGTATTTGGGGGAGAAATTTTAAACTTACGATCTCAAAAAGCTGATTGCTGCAGCAACCTTTGTCATACTTTATACATTACTTTGCCAGAACTTACAGTCGCATTTCTAATTTATTGGATCCTTTTCAAGAGATTGGTATTATGTTGGCTACCTGCCAAATCTCAATTGCCGCTTCCATTTCTAATGAATTTCACAAGATAGTGACAATGACATGACTGATTCTCCCATCCATTTCATTGCGTATCTCTGTGTGGAGTACATCTCAGTCTGGAGCCTTGTTTTCTTTTAATTTCCTCAGGTTATCAATTACTCCTTTATCTGAAATTTCTATTTTCATTCACACTTCCTCCATGGCCCAGAAAGTCAACTTCTGGGATACAAAATTGCTTCCCTGAAGAAAGAAGGAATTCTTCAAATGCATTTGCTATTGTCTGGTCACTTGATAATCATATTACCTGTAGCATCTCTGAAAACCCCCACTCCACAACGTTTTTTGTAATCTGCTTGCAGTAAATTACTTGAAATGTTTCAATTTTTTCCAATATTGCCATAAGATTCATAATCTTTATTTCATTTTGTATTTTATCTCTCATAGTTTCCATTCTAAGCTCCTCTAACTATTTTAATTCTAAACAAGGTGCCAGCGTAATTTCATGAGCCCACTCCTGTTAGCTTTAAAGCCTGCCTTTTCCAAAGCTCGATGTTTCTATCTCCTTATTCGACAGTCTAACAGCTCCCCCTGTCACTACAAACAAGTGTAGGAGATGATTATCAGAAAAAAGACAGCAAGCTTCACTTCCTTCTTACAGATTTACAAGGACAATTTTTAATCCATGTCTTTCATACTTTTAATCATTGACTCCAAACCTATATTTTACTGCATTGCTGACCTCTCTTCCCAGAGAAAACATTTGAGTTGGGACATTCTACCCATCTCCAAATTCACATTCCAATTGACCTTGTTGAAGAGAGGATATTCTGCTCAGGCACACCATTTGTTTGATACAGTAATGAAAAGTGGTAGAGTGTGTCCTAGTCAGGAAGCTGAAGCAGCTCCATGGAAACTGCTCTTGCCAAGATGTCAGCTGGCCTCAGTTTACCTATGAGGTCTTCTTTCTGAGTATATGGCTATGCTCCTCAATGAGTATCTCTGCCATCATCATTACTCGGGTTTTCAAACTCCCGATCATGACTGCCTGTCACAGCCAAATGAAATAACATTGTATAGGCAGGCGCTGAGGAAGGGGATGTGATTGTTGGAGCCAGTCTGCATCAGGATGTAGCTTATTAGCTTCAGGGCAGAGGAGATGACCTGGGTGGGTGCGGGGAAGGTGCAGTGACAGAAAGACTCATTGAGATCCTTGTAGAGGAAGGAGGACAACTTCTTCAAGGTGGGTACCCTTGGAAGAGCTTTCACAGTAAGATTATAATCAACTGGGAGAAAGTGAGGACTGCAGGTGCTGGAGATCAGAGTCAAAAAGTGTGCTCCATTTTCCTGCCCACTCCCCATTTGCCATGCTTCTCTGTTTATCTCAGCCTTAATTATATTCAGCAATGAAACATCCACAGCCATTTGATTAATGAAATCACCCTTCATTCAGGAGTCTTACTGATTTATTGAACACAAATGCTACTTATAACTGAATGAGCCCAAGCCTGAATGTGGTCCACATCTTAGAGTCGTAGAGTCATGGAGATGTACAACATAGAAACAGACCCTTCGGTCCAAACCGTCTATGCCGACCAGATATCCCAACCCAATCTAGTCCCACCTGCCAGCACCCAGCCGATATCCCTCCAAACCCTTCCTATTCATATACCCATCCAAATGCCTCTTAAATGTTGCAATTATACCAGCCTCCACCACATCCTCTGGCAGCTCATTCCATACATGTACTACACTCTGTGTGAAAAAGTTGCCCTTTAGATCTCTTTTATACCTTTCCCCTCTTACCCTAAACATATGCCCTCTCGTTCTGGACTCCCCAACCCCAGGGAAAAGATTTTGCCTATTTATCCTATCCACGCCCTTCATAATTTTGTAAACCTCTATAAGGTCACCCCTCAGCCTCCGACACTCCAGGGAAAACAGCCTCAGCCTGTTCAGCCTCTCCCTGTAGCTCAGATCCTCCAACCCTGGCAACATCCTTGTAAATCTTTCTGAACCCTTTCAAGTTTCACAACATCTTTCCGATAGGAAGGAGACCAGAATTGCACGCAATATTCCAACAGTGGCCTAACCAATGTCTTGTACAGCCACAACATGACCTCCCAACTCCTGTATTCAATACTCTGACCAATAAAGGAAAGCATACCAAACGCTTTCTTCACTATCCTATCTACCTGTGACTCCACTTTCAAGGAGCTATGAAATCTTGCTATGTTTAGACACAGATTTCAACCAGTGAAGCATCGACCTCCAATTCCTCCAGTTTTACTTGTGCTTCTTGACATCACATTCAGTCAAGTACTGTTTTGATGTCACTTCCCCTCTTGCATTTAGCTCTTTTTTCCATGTTTTGATAAAGGCTGCAAAGAGCTTTGGAATTAACTGAGTGTCAGAGAGCAGGTTATTGATAAGTGTGAAATTGGTAGTACAGTTGATGACACTTTCCTTCACTTTGCTGGTAATCAAGATGGCAATTAACCAGATTGAATTCTTCCTATTTTTAGAGTCATAGAATCATAGAAGTTTACAGCAGAGAAACAAGCCCTTCAGCCCAACTGGCCCATGCCGCCCAATTTTCACAATTAAACTATCCCATTTGCCTGCACTTCCCCTGACATATCCCTTGTCACCTATCCCATCCATGTATCTGTCTTAATGTTTCTTAAATGATGAAATTGTATTTTCTTCTATCCACTATCTTTGGCAGTTTGTTCTGGACACTCACCACCCTCTGTGTGAAAGAAATTGCCTCTCTGCACCCTTTTATATCTCTCTCCTATCACCTTAAACCTTTGCCTTCTGATTTTAGACTCCCCTACCGTGGGGGATAAGTTGTTGGCTATCTACCTTGTCTATGCCTGTCATTATTTTAAAGACCCGTATAAGGTCACCCCTCAGTCTCAGTCGTTTTTACTGCAGTGTAGGAGACCTTATAGAGGGTCTTTAAAATAATGTTCCAGCATATCCAGTCTGACCTTATAACTCACACTTTCCAGTCCAGTTTCATGGGATATACCCAGAGTCCAGGACAAGGGTGTACAGTAGGGTCCAATAATTGGAGCCTGGGGCTATTGGGGTCCTGTTTTGTTCTGGTTGGAAGTTAGATCGCTGTGCTCACATTGTGGTTTGGGGCTGCAGCTGTGACCAGGAGTATCACGAGGTCCTATGATTTCTGTCCCTGCCTCTGGACATACTGGGACAATTTTCCACATTGTTGTGTAGATACTGGTGTTACAACTGCACGGGAACAGCTTGGCTAGAGTTGCAGCTAGTTCTGGTTCACAAGTCTTCAGTCCTATTGCTCAAATGTTGTCAGAGCCCATAGGATTTGTATTATCAGGTCCTTTCAGCCATTTTCCAATATTATGTGGGGTAAATTGAATTAATCGAAGGCTGGCATTTGTGATGCGGGGATTTCGGGAGGAGGCCAGGATTACACTTCTGCCTGGAGATGCAATGCTTCAGGCTTATCTTTTTCACTGATGTCCTGGGCCTCCTTATTGTTTATGATGGGGGTATTTGTGAAGCCTTCTTAACTTCTCTCTTTACCACACAAGTCTCCATCAGTTTGTTTTAAACTCTCTGAATTCCACTTCTTCTTTTCATTTCTGATCCTTTTAACTGACTCCTCCTTCAGTTCTATTTTCTCTCATGGCCCTCCACTTCTGCTTCTCTGTCTCACTGTTCCTTCATTTGTTCATTCTCCTGTTCTTCCTTCAATAGTTTCTGGTCCTCGATTACTATTAATAAAACTCATTTTTCTCTTTGTCTTTCTCACTGCTCTTTCATATTGTTGTCTTCTTTTCCACTTTGCTCTCCTTTATTGCATAAATGTATAGCATGGAAACAAGTGAAGTTCTTAACACGGTCAAATCCAGGATGTTTAAATATTTTGAAGGAATTGCTTTCATTTTAATTTTCTGTATTGCTGAAATCATGCCTTAGAGATTAAGAGTACGGTCATTTGTTGACTCAAACTGCAGGCTGTTATTATCAAAGATAAACTTCTGTGCATGGACACTTTAATCTTAGTAGGGCCCTCAAGTTAAACTAAATACAAAGTATAGCATTACGAATTCTGATGGGTAGAGAGTTTACCCAATGGATGTTCAATGTAATGCATTATGGTTTAATACTTTTTTGTGCTTCCTTTGAGTCAAATTATTGGCATACTCATTAAATTATGTTTACAAATATATTATTTTTGCAGCTCTGCAGTGCATTACATAAGGACTTTTGGCTGTGGCTCTAAATATTATTTGCAATGTGATTAATGAAAATTTTGAAATTGGGAAGAAGCATGTGCAACATGACTAGTAAATATAAAAGTGGAAATAATTAATTTGGTAAAATGGAATTTTTTTAAAAAGTATTAAGTAATAAGAATGACAACTTTGAATCTGATTAAGTCTGTGGCCAGTAGAATTGGTAACTGTTACTCCAAACAATGTGTTGATTGCACACCGTATACATGTTATCTAATATTTCCTCGTTGAATGCCAAAAAGGTCGAAGCAAAAAGAAGAATTCAAGGGTGCAGACAAAGTTCGCATGCAAAATAACTTTAACAGAAATGCAGGGAAATGTTAGAAAGGGCAGTCAACATACCTTGCAACAATTTCTTAAAAAACATTTCTGAAGTCATTATTCAAAATAATAAGATGCAATGTACTGAAAAAAATGGACTATAAAAGTAATGAAAGATGTTGGCAAGTTTTACATTTTACTCAAATTCTCCTATATAATATTCTTTATGACAGATTAACATTTTATTGCTATTTTGCGATGGAAAACATGCTCATACACTGTAGGCTGTAAAGTAAATTTATTGCTCAAGGGGTTAAATAACCCTAAATAACTATGATATAAAAGAATGAAACATTAATTAAATACAGCAGAGTACATGTAATAACCAATATTCTCGTATAAAAGCTCCCTATAGACAAAACATTAAGAAAACAAGATGACAGAGCAGAAGGTAGAAAATAATTTTACAGATGGAAGTTATGATGAATCTCTCATATTTTCAATCAGTCAATATTTTAGTCATGAGAAAAAAAATGCACTTGAGATTCTGATAAAAAGCTCTAGGGTTTTCCAAATGATCACTCCTCACTTTCTGAGAAATTGTTGTTACTGCAAATATAGACGCAGCAGAGGTTTATCCTGAACACTGATTTGTTTATTTTGACCCTTTGCATAATCATTTCATGCACTAAAGTCAATATAATGATTCATTTATACATCTTAATGTTTTAATTCAAACAAAACATGGCAGCCGCAATTAAAAGTGAATTCCTAGCAGATCCAACAGAAATTCACATTTTTCTTTCCAAAATGATTTAATATTTTCCAGAATGAAATTTCATTTATTTTTAATAGGAATTTATCACTTTTTAATTATTATTCTACATGAGAAAAGACAATAACTTGCCCTTCTAGCTTTTGCAGGATATGAGTACATAATCTAAGCTGACACTCCAGTGCAATGCTGCACTGTTGGAGTTGCTGTTCTTCAGAAGTGCTGTGTCCTGTGTGCTTCTCCTAGTAGTCAAACTGAATGTTAAAGATCGCATTTTCAAAGAAGAACTGAGAACACCCACAAGGGTCCTGTGAAATCCACAAAAAACTATAGAATTTACAGACATATAAAGAGAAGCTTGTAAAGGAGAGGAGAATAATTGGTAATGCTGACAGAGTTAGATGAAGAGACTTGGGAGCGACTTTGAATCTAGCATAAACCTCAGCAAGGATTGGTTAAGCAAAATGATATTTTGCTTGCTGCACATTCTGTTAAATTCAGTATAATTACAGAACAATGCAAGTTTACAGTGCACAAGGAGGCCATTCAATAATTCATGTCTGTGGTGACTCTTTGCTGAAACAAACCTGATGGTATCCTTCAAGTCTATTCTGTCCCCAAATTTGCAAATGTCACTAAGCTGGGTGACAGTGTATGTTGTGAGGAGGCTGCTAAGAAGCTGCAGAGTGGGTTGGACAGGGTAGCAGAGTGGGCAAATACTTGGCAAATGCAAGACAAGGTGGTTAGATGTGAAATTATCTACTTTGATCATAAAAACAGGAAGGCAGGTTATTATCTGAATGGTGGCAGTTTATGAAAAGTTGAGGTGCAACGAGACCTAAGTGTTATGGTGGAGGTTGGCATGCAGGTGCAGCAGGTGATGAAGAAACTAATGGAATGCTGACTTTCATAGCAAGAGGATTTGAGTATTGGAGAAAGGGTGTCTTGCTGCAGTTATACAGTGCCGTGGTGAAGCCTCACCTTGGGTATTGTGTGGAGTTTTGATCTCCTAGTCTATTGAGGGAGTCCACGGTAGACAAGCAGGATTCCAGCATCTGCAGATTTTTTGTTTCTATTGAGGTATTCCAGCGAAGGTTCACCAGACTGGTTCCTGCGATGGCAGGACTGACATATGAGATCAACTGGGCTTGTATTCGCTGAAATTAGAAGAATTAGGGGGAATCTCACACAAGCTTGTGAAGTCCTAATGGGACTAGACAGGCTATATGGGGGAAGAATGTTCCCAGTGTTGGGGAAGTCCAAAAATAGGTGTCACAGTCTCAGAATTAGGGATATGCTATTCAGGACTGAGATGAGGAAGAATCTCCTCACTCGGAGAATTGTGAACCTGCAAATCTCTCCCACAGAAAGCTGTTTGGGCCAGTTCATTAGAGATATTCAAGAGGGAGCTGGACATGCCCTTGCAGCTAAAGAAAACAAGTGGCATGGGGAGAGGGTAGGAATGGGATACTGAGATTGCATGATCAGCCATGATCATACTGAATGGTGATGCAGGCTTGAAGGGCCAAATGGCTTACTCCTGTACCTATTTTCAATATTTCTATGTTTTCCTCCTACCTCCTTCTGCTTCAAGTATTTACCTATGTTTCTCTTTAAGAGTAAAATCATGTTGTGTAAGCAACATTTCAGGCTCTAACAACTCTGAATAAAGAATTGTCTTTTTTCACAAATTACCTTCTCTTTTTAATTGCAAAGTTCAATGCCCTCTTTATCACTAATTAGCCAGTCAAAGAAAACAATCCTTTCTTACTCAAACTAAAAACAATTACTCTATCTCTTAATCACTGCTTCAGTGAAAATTATACAAGGACTCTCACTCTGTGGCAATTTTGGGATGATCATCATTGCAGGGAAGAAATCTGTTAAAGTAACTTGCATTCTTATTATCGTGTAATCCAATTTATTTTATCCCATGGAAATCAGTGAGGTGAAAAAGGGATAATGTATAACACATGGGCAACATGATATTTTCTGCTTACTATAAAATTACTAAGGCAGATATTACCAACTTTATTCAATTCAGAATGGCACGACCATTTTCATGTTTGGGTGGTTGGTGGTTGCTTTTCACTGAAGTTGGTGGTTGCTTTTCACCCAACTATTATCCCCTCTCTATGTCCCCAACTAATTAGGAAATATTGAATGATGGTGGTCATCCTATCAATGGATTTCTTAATAAAGGCACTACACTGTGGATTACAGGTGCTGAAAGTAGCCACAAGAATGAGAAGTGGGCTGTGGAAAGGCTGCAGCCAGGGTTTTCAATCTTAACAGAAGGACTTGCTCTGAGTTTTGATGAGTGCAGTGGGATGAGCTCCCCTAAGGCAAGTGAGAGATGACAACAAATCTTGATTGGAAGGGACCATAGATGTGTGTTGCCAGAGTGTGCTCTCTCAAACCTGGGGAAATGTACCAAGAGGATTAAGGATTCAGGATGTATTATACCTGTACGGTATAAAACTTTCAGGTCCCACACTCCTTTTTGCTCAGCTTTCTCCTGTACCGCATATCAAAAAATCTGCAGCTTGACCATTCCTCTCTTTCCAGGCATGTCATAACTCTGTCTGAACAGCCAACACTTACAGTCACCTTCAGTCTATTGCTCTCTTGTACTCATGCCTTACTGTCATTCTCTGTAAATGTTATACATCTCTCCTCTCCATACACACCATTAGAATTCCTCACACCTCTCTACTTTCTCTCCTTGAGAAGAAGAGAGCCCACCGAATAGTAAGAGGCAGAAATTGGAGGTGGGGAGCAGTGTTGGAATGGAGAATGCCACCCAGTGATGGGAACCTCACTGGCCATTGACAAAACACATCCATATGTTCCACTGGGAAGGATTGCTTGTTTCATGAGGCTGCAAATGTCAGCAGGGAACTACCATGAGAACGTGAACCATCTGAGGCACTGGTCCTCAGACATGTCAGGAGAGTTGGTCTTCTGACTGTGGGCTTCGCTTTGGTGGTCCCACCTCCTTCAAACTGGATCTTGGCATTAATGCTGTGAAGAAACTGTGATTGAGGAAAAGCTGCTTGATGTTGGTACTGAGTCATTAGACTATGGGTTGGCCTCTACTCTCAACCCTCAATAGAGGAGCAGGTAAAGCTGCATAAGGTTCTTCCATATATGTTGAAGGCTGGAAGTCGCCTTCCAGGTTGGCACTCACCTACCAGCAGTATGACCTCATTCTGAGTGAATTGCTTGCACCGTAATCTCACAACGACCACAGGATGTTGCTCTTTGCTAATGATAATAAAAGCTTTCCCAGGCTGTCAGTTTCACTGGAGAAGATCTTCCTACTGCGCACTCATTTTGGTCATTTCTGTGAGCTACTGACAGGTCAGATAGCTGGTTCCATCACTGAGAAATCCAGGATTCAGGGCTAGAGCAGAACACATTTAGCTTTTTGATAACCTCAACAAGATTTTCATTACTTATTAGTCTGGAGCTAGACAACTCCCTTTAGTGCTGCCCCAAGGAAAGGTAGAAGAGGTTGGATCACTTTGGAATCTTGACACAACATCCCAGGACTGTCTCACCTTGCTTGCCCTGAAGCCTCCACTAACAGTCTGGAAAAGTTCTGCCCTTAGTCTCTGAATTAGTATGTTTGTCTATAGGGAGCATAATTTCTTTTTCCATTCATTTATTGTCAATTTTAATCATTGAAAGATCTGATGTAGGTAATTTGCTGAGGGTGTGCTGCCTTTGAGAGTCTTGGACTATTAATCACATTTGTTGGGAAATACGATATTTGGGGATCAAAAATGTGATATTCGATACAATGCTAAGGGCAATAAAATTACACAGAGTTAGAAAAGTGATGACAAAGGTGTAGGAGAAAGAAGGACTCGTGAAAGGAAGAAACTCTACAGATTTAAGGTTCTGAGAAAGAATAAGGGAAGAGTAAGAGAATATAACTGAAAAAGAGTCATCTGCATCACTGCTCACATGCTTATTTTAAATAGCGATATCTGGAGGTAAAAGATAATAACGTGCACCATTGAACCATTGTGGACCATTTGTCTTTTCTTGGTAAGTTCCACTTTATTTTTCATTTTATTATTTAAGTCACGCAGAGTGTAAATCAATCTCTCATAGAATGATGATATCTGTTTATTACTATGTCTTTGAGGTTGATTGAATCAGTGATACAATTTTATGGGAAAGGTGCATCACAAATTTTGGGCCAACAAAGATTTTTTTTTGCTTCTTATCAACATCAAATATATGATAAAAATCCAATGTGTAATTGGCCAAATCAGATTTTGACAAGCAGCATGAAACTACTTTGAGGAGATGGAAACACTTCTCCTGCATTGCTGCAACTGTAATTTCACTGCACCTGAATCACAGTGAACATTGGAGTATTCCTAAGCTGCCTCAATGGCCAGTTGAAAATATTCCAAACTTTTCAATGTTAGTAAAGAACCAAGGTTCCCATTAATCTTTAGCCAATATTAGTATCGACTTACATTTAATATGCAGAATAGAATCAAGCCTTTTGGCCAATCTGATCTGGGCTGATGTTTATTATTCACACCAGCCTCATCACACTACTTCGTCGAAGTCTATCAGAATAACCAATGATTCCTTTTGCTACTATTGTTATAGTCAACTCCCTGTGCACAAATTGTGGCTTATAATGGAAGGAGAACAATGCAGGGCCAGTATAAATAAAAATGATGTGGACATGCCAATGTTGGGTGAGGTCACATGACACCACATTTTTGGCCAACAGGTTTATTTGAAATCACAAGCTTTCAGAGCACTGATCCTTCGTCACCCGTGACTTCTGACTAAGTAAAAATGATTGGAAATTAATCAGGTGTTGGTCAACTTGCATCTAGATTTCAAGGCTTTTTCATTTTACAATTAAGTAGAAAAAATACAGGATCTTTGTTTCTTGAACATTGTTAATTTGATCCATGGACTGCAATGAATTGTCCCCTTTAGTATTGTAACATCCTATGAAAGATGCAAAAGTGCACAAATGCTGTTGAGGTAATGCACCTTTAGATATATAATCTTAAACAGAGAACTGTTTATGACACTCCTAAATCAATCTTTAATATCTTCTTTATTGAAAACAATAGTTTTATTGAAGCCATTTCCATCTTAGTGATTTGAACTAAACAGTTGCTGCTTTGATATTAACATATTATATTTCAGAAATGTTTCAATTTAATAGACTTTTTAAATGTAAAAACAGAAACCCGTATGATCCACCACCCATACTCCATGAAGCATTACAGTGATTTATAGTGTATACCACATTTATCCTCAGCATACTGATTTTCTTTTCTTCTTCATGTCTTTGGATTTACTAGTGTTAAGCAAAATCTAACTGTAGTATGTCATTTTTATAGAAACTAGAAAGGAAATGGAAAAGATATCCAATTTTCTTACAGTTAAGCTGCAGTGAATCTACCTTCTTCTTTCACCCCACAGCCACAGATACAAATCTGGACCTTGGGGTTTCTTCTATTTCCAGGTTCCTTTTTCCACCAGTCATTCACTACATCCCCAACCTCCTTCACACCCAGATTCTCTCCTCACATCCTTGAGGTGCCTAGAATACTTACTGTGGGTCAAGCAGTTTTACTGTTTTAATGTGTTACATCAGTTCTGCAAAATCTCTTGGTTTTTGTACTTTATGCTTTTATTCATAAACTCATCAAAATCTCATTTTCTTTTGCACTTTACAACTACAGATTTGTTAGTAAGTTACATGCGACTTGGTGACATTCATGTTATGCATCCAACTATGCTCCTTTATATCTGGCTCCATGCAAAATCAGACAGAAACGTCCAAAAGGTTGGAACCTCACACTGAGGCAAACACCAATTTCACGTGCAAATGAGAAAATTTTAAACTACTTATGACATATTCTACTGATACATCTTAACACACAGTTTCACATCAATTTAAAAATGCAATTTTTTCAAATACATCAGAACCAATCAATTCATCCCCACTAATATACTATTTCTGGACATACAAACAGACTTTGTAAACAGAAAAAGGGCACTTTGCATTGAATGGTAAATACTTTATCATTTCAAACTGAAATAACCATACATAAAAATGCTAAGAATGGAGCATAGGAGAATAGAGGCTGAAAATCTAAATGTGAACAGGAGATGATAGAAATAATCAGCAGGCAAGGCAGCCTTTGTGGAGAGAGAAATAGACTCAACATCTCAGATCCATGATCTACACTATGTTTTTATGAAGAGACACAGACCTCTATTTCACTCCGTGGAGAGGCTGCTGGTCGCGCTCAGCACTTCCCATTTCTATTGGAGCACTAAGACCACAGTTTTCCAATCTTTCATAAAGGGATCGGATTTCTTGTGAGCCTTTCATTCTTCTTCAGCAAGGAACAGCAACTGCAGCTGAGCTCTGGTCTGGCACAACATTAAAATGAATTTCAAAAGAAAAATAAGGTGTAAAGAAGAGAAACAATTTGCTGAACAAGAGAAAATGATTATTCATGCAATAAACCGATAAATCAAGGAAGTGTATTAATGAAAATAATTAGTGAAAGTGCTGAGCAGCAGTGCTCACTAAAAAAAAACTTGTCTGCCTTTTACCTTAAGAAGCTAAGCTCGAGGGAGGGAGACGGACAAGACCCCAAGTCCTTGTCAACAGGGAAGAGAAAGATGGGAGCTGGAGCATGACAAGGATTTAGGTTTAATCAATCTTCACTTTCTATTGTGTCTGGTCATTTTACTTTGAAATGGCCTTGGTGAATTCATCTGTAAGTGGGGCTGTGGAAGTTGATTGGCTGGGAGGTGAAGCTAATTGAATTCTAAACTTGGTTTTCCTTTTCTCATGGCCCAGTGTGTGGACAGATTTTTCAGGAGGGGGTTCAGGTGTGAGTGTGTGTTTGTCCCACTCAGTTCTGACTTCACTTTCTGTCATACTCATCCTTGATACACACATGCACGCACTTACTCAAACATACTTACTCTTGCACACATTCTTTATTGCACATTCACTCTCTTTCACACACACTCCTTTTTCTCATTCTCTTCCTTATTCACTTTCCTCCCAGACCAAGACTTTTTGTTTAACCAATTTGAAGCATCCTCTAACCCTATGGTATAAACAATTAATTATATATTGTTAGTTCATGTTGCATTACTACATGCAACTAAATGCACTGAGTCATATTTAACACCACACCAACTGTGAAAATCAGCCAAGAGTAGAAGTGATGGTACAGGTTTGAACAGAAGTTCCTTACTAAGAGATAGAAGATGGGGTTGGACCATTTTGGTCATTTCCAACTTGTGTTGCAACAAAAAACAGAAATTGCTGGATAAACTCAGCTGGTCTGAAAGGATCTGTGGAAAGAAAACATGTTTAACATTTAGAATCCAATGACCTATCTTCAGACTTGCAAAGGATCATAAGCCACCATTTCCAGTGGGATGCCGCCACAAAGCACAAACAGTCATAGAGTCATAGTGATGTACAGCACAGAAACAGGCCCTTTGGTCCAACTCATCCATGCCGAACAGATATCCCAACCTAAACTAATCTCATTTGCCAGCACTTGGCCCATATCCTTCTAAACCCGCCCTATTCATTTACCCATCCAGATGCCTTTTAAATGCAGTTGATGCACTAGCCTCCACTACTTCCTCTGACAGCTCATTCCATACACGCACCACCCTTTATGTGAAAAAGTTGCCCCTTGGGTCCCTTTTATATCTCTACCCTCTCACCTTTAACCTATTCCCTCTAGTTCTGGACTCATCCCCCCAGGGAAAAGATCTTATCCTGTCCATGTTCCTCATGATTTTATAAACCTCTTCACCCTTCAGCCTCCAACACACCAGGGAAAATAGTCCCAGCCTATTTAGTCTTTCCCTCCAGCTCAAACACTCCAACCTTGGCAATATCCTTGTAAATCTTTTCTGAACCCTTTCAAATTTCACAACATCCTTTCGATAGGAAGCAGACTAGAACTGCATGCAATATTCCAAAAGTGGCTAACCAATGCCCTGTACAGCTGCAACATGACCTCTGAACTCCTGTACTCAATACTCTGACCAATAAAGGAAAGCATACCACAAGCCTTCTTCACTATCCTATCCTGCGACTCTACTTTCAAGGAACTCTGAACCTACACTCGAACATTCCCTTAGGCCACCCTGGTTCAATCCTCCTCCATATCCAACACCTCCTCACACCCACATAGCACCTTCCCACGAAATTACAGAAGGTGCAACCCTTGCCCATCTACTTCCTCATTATTCAAGATCCCAGATATACCTTTCAGGTGAAGCAGTGATTTACCTGCCCTTCACTCTATCTAGTTGTTCGAGAATTTAGCCCAATTAATCAGAGATCACAAACACATAGATTGGACTGAGAGCTGACAAGGATTTATTTAACAAACAGCGATATCGCAGAAGAGACTTGACCCCACTGAAACAATCACTGACAGGCTGTTCAGAAGGAACCACAGCTTCTTCCCTGAACAGAGAATACAGTGGAGTTTTATACTCTTACAACAATGAAGTCTGAGTTATGAGACAATGGAGTGAGTTGTACAACAAAGAGAAATAAAATTCATTCATTGAAAAGATTCTGGTGTCTGGTGTCTGACAATGAGTTTCTCAATTGACTCAGGAGATTCCGATCCTTGGTTGGAGTAGGGTGTTAGTGAGTTCCATCCTGGCATCAATGTGTTTGTATTGTTGAGGGGGGCAAGCAAAGTACCTTTGGTACCTCCTTGTCTGAGTACCCTTTGTGAAGGCTTGACTCCTAGTGGGAGCAGCTGTGCCCGAAGGACATCAGGAATGGCTGGAATATTGTGGAGTGCAAGGTTCATTATCAGTTTATCTGAAGAAGAATATTATCTTGGTCTGGGGCTGGATGATTCATGTCCTGAGGTATGTGATGTCTGAAGCAGCTGGTTTGGCCAATTTGAGGCATTGTGGGTAGGCTCAATGGCAAAGTGCAGACATTTGTGTTGTCTGTTTTGTGGCAATGCTTTTTCCCCCACCAGTCTACTATATTCACTGCACACAATATGGTCTCCTTTACACTGGGAAGATGAATTACAAATTAAATGACCAATTTGCAGAATGCCTACATTCTGTCAGTAAAAATGACCCCGAGCATCCAGTTGCTTGTCACTTCAATGCACCACCATGTTCCCATGCCAATATTTCTGACTCAGGCTTGCTGCAGTGTTCCAGGGAGGCTCAATGTAAGCTGATAGAATAGCACTTCTGCTGGAGACCTTCTAACCTTTAGGATTCAATATCAATTTTAATGAGTTCACAGCACAAGCACCTCCTTCCTTATCTATTACCCACCCTCATGTCCCAGGTCATGTCATTTCTACTTTCAGCATAGGCAACCCATTTTCACCTATTTATAGTCCTCATTATCACCTATCAAGCTTCTCCTTCCCTGACTTACTGTCAACAATCCCTTTGTATGCCTACCTTTTTCTCTTTGCCTTTCTGCATCCATCTTCACTCACCCCTCCACTCCGCCATCATCAGCATAAATACCACATTTTCCAAGCTGCTAGCAGTCCTGAAGACAGAACTCAAAATGTTCACTCTCTTTTTCTCTCTCTACAGATGTTTTCAGACTTGATGAGTTTCTTCTGCAATTTGTGCTTTTGTTTGTTTCAGACCTCCAACATCACCAACATTTCAGTGTTCAACTCAAAATAATGTAGTCTTACATCATTCACAGCTATTTCAACCCGAGGAAATGCCATACTAGTGAACTGAGAGACCGTAGGAGTGCAGGAATGCAATTGAAAATGAAAGAGCATTCAGGTCATTCCTCAGTGAGAAACCAATAATCTATCTGAGTGTGTAGTTATTCAATTGTGCTCTTGTGACTACTCTGAGAGGATACATAACCCTTCAACCAAATTCGCAAAGAACACAAATCACTATGAGTTAAAATACGAAGTAGTAGGACAATACTGGGCCTATTCTGCCATACAATTCAAATATGGTTGATATTAATCCCTGCTCCACCTATTGCTTTGCTTCTATTATCCTTACAAAAATTATACAAAATTGGCTGCACAAAGACCTACCAATTGCAGTTTTAAAAGTCTCAGTTGACTTCACCTCAACAATTTTTCGGGGAAGAGGTTTCCATTAACCTTTTGCTTGGGTTTTAAAAGTCTGCATACCTTTGAGAAAAAAGAAGCGTAGAGTGAAGTCAGGAGTTCTACTGTTCGAAGGTTCAGGAAATAACTTAGAGTTGGAGCCTCAGCAAAGGTTTGATGTTAACACAGCTGTGATGCAACGAGAAAGGGCACGAGCAAACAGTACAACTGTTGTAGCTTATGAAGAAAGGGAGAAGCATAAATCCCCAATACTATTTGCAAATGAAGTTAGTCCAATGTTAACAATTGTGAAGCTTCATGTGGCCATTAGTGCAAGTCTGGATTAGTGGTGCTGGAAGAGCACAACAGTTCAGGCAGCATCCAAGGAGCTTCGAAATCGACGGCAAAAGCCCTTCATAGCGTCGATTTCGAAGCTACTTGGATGCTGCCTGAACTGCTGTGCTCTTCCAGCACCACTAATCCAGAATCTGGTTTCCAGCATCTGCAGTCATTGTTTTTACCACTAGTGCAAGTCTCACATGCAGCTAATGGCTTTTGGAAAATCTTTCTGTGATGTACGAGGTGTGTGATAAACCCCAATAACAAGACAAGCTTCTTTGTCTCTCTAATCATCAACAAATCTAGTGAGGTGTCAGTCATAAACTTATATAAAAGTTGTCGGTTTTGTATTCTTTACTTCTATAACTGTGTCCTTCACTCTTAGTGGCTGCAATAAGCATTTGATCATTGCCGTGATAGTCCATTTTTGGGAGGGGTTGGGGAGGAGTTGCTGCTGTAACCCTTATTAAATGACTGCTATTTAATTTGATTTCCCTACTCACTGAAATGTGACTACATTATTTTGTGGCCTTTGAAAAGGAAGTATTTGCCATGTTTTGTATTACGACAGGGACATTCTATGCATAGAAAATGAATGACAAGGAGCAGCTGTGTATGCGTATATCAGACCTATTAAAAAAAAGTCATAGATACCAGAGGACAATTCATTGCATTTTTATTATTTCCTCTAAATCTCCAGGGCTCAGTAGACATTTGATTGGATCCAAATCAAACATTAGAATCATATGCAGTCTGCTAATTAATTATCTTTATAACAGGGATAAGTCAATGATGAAAACTAATCTTTTTAAGTAATGCAATCTTTTAATTTTCACCAGCCTATATATATCTTCTGTGCCATTATTACAGATTTAAACAATTTTGCTGCTTCTGTGATATTAAACTCGATTTATCACAAATTCTGTGAATCAAGAAGGTAGCCTTGACTTTCAGTTCATTTAGGTAACAACAATGACTGCAGATGCTGGAAACCAGATTCTGGATTAGTGGTGCTGGAAGAGCACAGCAGTTCAGGCAGCATCCAAGGAGCAGCAAAATCGACGTTTCGGGCAAAAGCCCTTCAATGTCGATTTTGAAGCTCCTTGGATGCTGCCTGAACTGCTGTGCTCTTCTAGCACCACTAATCCAGAATTTCGGTTCATGTATTTTAATACACACCTATTATCAAGGCTACGCAGTGATATAACTCAATAACTGCCTATAGTTCTTTGTCTATATCGAAATAGATCTTAAGTAGTTGGAATTCTAATTTCTCGACATCTTTTGAAGAATACAAGTTCACTGTTGGTACAGGTATTCCCATGATATTCAGTTAATATTTATTGGTGTACTCAGTGTTAAAGGTTTTCTTCCTCTTCTTGCATTGTCTGCCCAAATAAAGACCTAATCCTCAGGCCACCACCTCCACCCCAAAATGACAATGAAGCAGGATTGAATAAAAGAAATACTATGCCTTTCCATAAGAACCCCACCAACATACACTTCTTATACCATCTGCAAAATTATAGTGTTGGCTCCCTATGTCCATTTCTTAGTTGCAAATATTGTTCTTAACATTGCAACGTGTAAAAAAACACTGACCATTTGGGAAAGCTGCTACAAGCTGCCTTGCCATCTGTATCTTCCTGTTAGTATTTTGTTTACCCTTACCCCAATATTCCTATTCATAGCATGATCGTACATCTTCTTAATGATGCGGCACTTTATCAAATGCTTTTTGAAAATCCATATCTGCTAGTTTTAATGTCGACTTCATTTTTCAGTACCAGCTTTTTGTTTCAGCAGCAGGAAGAGCAGGATCGATGATCAAGGTCTGACGGGAAGGTGAATTACTGATTTAAAAGCTTACCTTATGAATAGGCGAATGGCATGCTGAGCCTGACTGCTGAGTAAGTGAAGTAATGTATTTGGGCGGTTGCATTACCTGAAACACTAATGAGGTAGTGTCTCCCACCCATCCTCCTCCTTTCACCAAAACAAACGGTCCTGTGCACCAGATTGGTAAAGTAACTAGCTTTTTTTAATTGTTTATTTTTCTACGGTCTCTTTAGGAATTTAGAACAGTGGGAATGGCAGTTAGAGCAGGTGAATGTTCCTCTTGCAGAATGTGGGAGGTAAGGGTCCCCTCTCATGTCCCTGGTGTTTTCCTCTGCTGGAAGTGGGTGGCACGGTGGCACAGTGGTTAGCACTGCTGCCTCACAGCGCCAGAGACCCGGGTTCAATTCCCGCCTCAGGCGACTGACTGTGTGGAGTTTGCACGTTCTCCCCGTGTCTGCGTGGGTTTCCTCCGGGTGCTCCGGTTTCCTCCCACAGTCACAAAGATGTGCAGGGTCAGGTGAATTGGCCATACTAAATTGCCCATAGTGTTAGATAAGGGGCAAATGTAGGGGTATGGGTGGGTTTCGCTTCGGCGGGTCGGTGTGGACTTGTTGGGCCGAAGGGCCTGTTTCCACACTGTAATCTAATCTAATCTAAAAAAAAAAGTGTACCCAACTCCAGCTCCTCGAAAACCGCATTAGGGAACTGGAGCTGGAGCTGGATGAAGTTTGGATCATTCGGGAGTCAAGGGGGTTATTGAGAGGAGTTACAGGGAGGTAGTCACACCACAAGTACAATAAAAAGGCAGATGGGTTACAGTCAGGGGGCAGAAATGGAACTGGCAGGCAGTGCAGGAAACCCCTGTGGCCGTTCCCCTCAATAGCAAGTTTACCGTTTTGGATCCTGTTGCGGGAAACAACTTTGCAGGAGTAAGCCATGGGGTACAGGTCTCTGGCACAGCGCCTGTCCCTGTTGCTCAGAAAGGAAGGGGGAAGAGGAGCAGAGCATTAGTCATTGGGACTCCATAGTTAGGGGGACAGATAGGAGGTACTGTGGGAATGAGAGACACTCAAGGTTGGTATGTTGCCTCCCAGGTGCCAGGGCTCATGATGTCTCGGATCGTGTTTTAAGGATCCTTGAGAGGGAGGGGGAATAGACTCATGTCATGGTCCACATAGACACTAACACCATAGGTAGGAAAAGAAATGGAAATTCAAGGCAGAAATTCAGGGAGCTAGAGTAGAAGTTTAGTGCTAGAACAAGCAGCGTTGTTAACTTTGGTTTGCTGCCCATGCCATGTGCTAACAAGCAAGGAATAGGGATGATGCAGGAAGGAGGGTTTCAGATACCTGGATATAATTTGGGCTTATTCTGGGGTTGGTGGGACTTCGACAAACAGGATAGTCTATACCTGAACTGGGAGGTACCAATATCCTGGAGGGTAAATTTGCTAATGCCCTTCTGGAGGATTTAAACTAATTCAGCAGGGGAATGGGAACGTCGTTCCAGTATCCAGGAGGTTGACAGAAGTGAGGTCGGAAATGACGTTTCAAAGTTGTAAGAGTTCACCAGCAAGCAGGAAGGTGGTTTAAAGTGTATCTACTTCACCGCTAGGAGCATCCGGAATAAGGTGGGTGAACTTGCAGCATGGGTTGGTACCTGGAACTTTGATGTTGTTGCCATTTCAGAGACATGGATAGAGCCGGGTCAGGAATAGTTGTTGCAGGTTCTGGGATTTAGATGTTTCCGCAAGAACAGAGAAGATGTTACAAGAGGAGGAAGTGTGGCAAGGTCAGTATTACAGTGGCAGAAAGGACATTTGAGGACTCGTCTACTGAGGTAGTATGAGCTGAAAGGAGAGGTCACCCTGTTGGGTGTTTTCTACAGGCCTCCAAATAGTTCCAGAGATGTAGAGGAAAGGATAGCAAAGATGATTCTCGATAGGAGCGAGAGTAACAGGGTAGTTGTTATGGGGGACTTTAACTTTCCAAATATTGACTGGAAATACTATAGTTCGAGTACTTTAGTTGGGTCAGTTTTAGTCTAATGTGTGCAGGAGGGTTTCCTGACACAGTATGTAGACAGGCCAACAGGGGGCAAGGCCACATTGGATTTGGTACTGAGGAATGAACCAAGCCAGGTATAAGATTTGGAGGTAGGTGAGCACTTTGGAGATAGTGACGTTATGTTTATTTAACGATGCAAAGTGATAGGTATATACCACAGGGCAAGAGTTATTGCCAGGGGAAAGGCAATTATGATGGGATTAGGCAAGATCTAGGATCCATAGGATGGGGAGGGAAATTGCAGGGGATGGGCATAATTCAAATATGGAGCTTATTCAAGGAACAGCTATTGCGTGTCCTTGATAAGTATATATCTCACAGGCGATCGAGAAGGAGATCGAGTGAGGGAGCTGCAGTTTACTAAAGAAGCTGAATCTCTTGTCAAGAGGTTTATGTTAGTATGAAACATGAAGGCTCAGTTAGGGTGCTTGAGAGATACAGGTTAGCCACGAAAGACCTAAAGAGAGAGCTAGTGGGCAGCACGGTGGCACAGTGGTTAGCACAGCTGCCTCACAGCGCCAGAGACCCGGGTTCAATTCCCGACTCAGGCGACTGACTGTGTGGAGTTTGCACGTTCTCCCCGTGTCTGTGTGGGTTTCCTCCGGGTGCTCCGGTTTCCTCCCACAGTCACAAAGATGTGCAGGCAATTGGCCATGCTAAATTGCCCGTAGTGTTAGGTAAAGGGGTAAATGTAGGGGAATGGGTGGGTTGCGCTTCGGCGGGTCGGTGTGGACTTGTTGGGCCGAAGGGCCTGTTTCCACACTGTAAGTAATCTAATCTAATCTAAAAAAAAAAGAGCCAGGAGGGGATATGAGAAGTCATTGGCAGGAAAATAGGTATATTAGGAATAAACGAATGACTTGAGTAAGATTAGGAGCAATCAAGGATAGAAGTGGGAAGTTGAGTGTGGTGTCTGAGGAGAGAGGGGAAGCATTAAATGAATATTTTTCCATCAGTATTCACACTGGAAAAAGACAATGTTGTCAAGGAGAATACTGAGATACAGGCTACTAGACTAGACCGGATTGAGGTTCACAAGGAGGAGGTGTTAGCAATTCTGGAAAGTATGAAAATGGATAGATCTGCTGGGCCGGATGGGATTTATCCTAGGATTCTCAGGGAAGCCAGGGAGAAGATTGCAGAGCCTTTGGCTTTGATCTTTATGTCATCATTGTCTACAGGAATAGTGCCAGAAGACTGGAGGATAGCAAATATTGTCCCCTTATTCAAGAAGGGGAGTTGAGACAGTCCTGATAATTATAGACCAGTGAGCCTGACTTTGGTTGTGGATAGAGTGCTGGAAAAGGTTATGAGATAGGATTTCTAATAATCTAGAAAGGAATACATTGATTAGGGACAGTCAACACAGTTTTGCGAAGGGTAGGTTGTGCCTCACAAGCTTTACTGAGCTCTTTGAGAAGGTGACCAAACAGGTGAATGAGGGTAAAGTGGTTGATGTGGTGCATATGGATTTCAGTATGGTGTTTGATAGGGTTCCCCACAGTAGGCTATCACACAAAATATGGAGAAATGGGATTGAGGGTGATTTAGAACATAGAACATAGAAAAATACAGCGCAGTACAGGCCCTTTGGCCCTCGATGTTGCGCCGCTCCAAGCCCACCTAACCTACACTAGCCCACTATCCTCCATATGCCTATCCAATGCCCATTTAAATGCCCATAAAGAGGGAGAGTCCACCACTGCTACTGGCAGGGCATTCCATGAACTCACGACTCGCTGAGTAAAGAATCTACCCCTAACATCTGTCCTATACCTACCACCCCTTAATTTAAAGCTATGCCCCCTCCTAATAGCTGACTCCATACGTGGAAAAAGGTTCTCATGGTCAACCCTATCTAAACCCCTAATCATCTTGTATACCTCTATTAAGTCACCCCTAAACCTTCTTTTCTCCAATGAAAACAGCCCCAAGTGCCTCAGCCTTTCCTCATGCGATCTTCATACCATACCAGGCTACATCCTGGTAAACCTCCTCTGCACCCGGTCCAGTGCCTCCACATCCTTCCTATAATATGGCAACCAAAATTGCACACAATACTCCAGATGCGGCCGCACCAGAGTCTTATACAACCGCAACATGACCTCAGGAGTCCGGAACTCAATTCCTCTACCAATAAAAGCCAGTACGCCATATGCCTTCTTCACAGCACTATTTACCTGGGTGGCAATTTTCAGAGAAAAATTTAATGGTTTGGATCAGAAATTGGCTAGCTGAAAGAAGACAGAGGGTGGTGGTTGATGGTAAATGTTCATCCTGGAGTTCAGTCACTAGTGGTTTACCTCAAGGATCTGTTTTGGGCCACTGCTGTTTGTCATTTTTATAAATGACTGAGATAAGGGCATAGAAAGATGGGTTAGTATCTTTATGGATGACACTAAGGTCATTGGTGTTGTGGATAGTGCTGAAGGATGTTTCAGGTTACAGAAGGACATAGATAAACTCAAGATTAGAATGGTACAAGAAAATTGATGTTTCAGGCAAAAGTCCTTCATCAGGAAACTGATAAGCTACAGGGCTGGGCTGAGAGGTGGTAAGTGGAGTTTAATGTGGAAAAGTGTGAGGTGATTCACTTTGGAACGAGTAACAGGAATAAACAGTACAGGGCTAATCATAAGATTCTTAGTAGTGTAGTTGAGCAGAGAGATTTTGGTACACAGATTCCTGAAGGTTGTCACCCGGGTTGATAAGAAGGTATACGGTGTGTTAGTTTTTATTGGTAGAGGGATTGAGTTTTGAAGCTACAAGGTAATGCTGAAACTGTGCAAAGGTCTGGTGTGGCCACACTTGGACCATTGAATGCAGTTCTGGTTATTGTATTGGAGGAAGGTTGTGGAAGCTTTAGAAAGGGTGAAGAGGAGATTTATTAGGATGTTGCCTGGTATGGAAGGAAGGTCTTATGAGGAAAAGCTGAGGGACTTGAGGCTGTTTTCGTTGAGAGGTAACTTAATTGAGACATATAAGGTAATCAGAGGGTTAGATAGGGTGGACAGTGAGAGCTTTTTTCTCGAATGGTGAAGAGTAGTATGAGAGGACATAGCTATAAATTGAGGGGTGATAGATATAGGACAGATGTCAGAGGTAGTTTCTTTACTCAGAGAGTAGTAGGGGCATGGAAGGATCTGTCTGCAACAGTAGTGGACTCGCCAACATTTAAATGGTCATTGGATAAGCATATGGATGAAAATGGAATAGTATAGGATAGATAGGTTTCAGATTGGTTCCACAGGTCGGTGCAACATCAAGGACTGAAGGGCCTGTACTGTGCTGTAATGTTTTATGTTCTATGTTCCATGTTCTAGGTCCAACATTGCTTTCCTCTTTGTTGAACTGAACTCACATGTATCTGGAAAATCCTCTTTGCCACACATTAGAAATTCTATTTGCATATCCTTAGCACCATAGGATCATAGAAGAGGTATTGCACAGAAGAGGTCCTTTGGCCCATCAAATCTGCATCGATGTATATACACTAATTACACTTTCCAGCACTTGGCGCATAACTTTGAATATTATGTCATTTCAAGTGTTCATCCACATACTTCCTAAACATTGTGAGGTTTCCCATCTCTACTGTCCTCCTCCATGCTGTGAATTCCAGATTCCCATCATGTTCTCGGTGAAAGAGGTTCACCTCAAATTCCCTTTGCCCATTGCTTTAACATTAAATCCCTTTGATATTAACCTTTCAACTAAAGGAAACAGCTGATTCCAATCCACCCTGTCCATTGCCTTCATAATCTTATACAACTCAATCAGGTTCCCTCTCAGCCTTCTCTGCTCTAAAGAAAGCAATCTCAGTCTATCCAGCTATTCTGCTCAGCTCTGCTCTAACCCAGGTAACACCCTGGTGCATCTCATCTGCTCCATCTGCAGTGCAATCAAACTACATTTCTATTAGTGTACATGAGATAATGATGAACTTATTTTTGTCGCATTTTCTGAGAACTTTGGTTAACCCTCTGCTTTCTGCTATTTTCACTTCTTTAGAAACCAGCTCATAATATACTAGCTCCCCTGTATTTTTCAGCAGAAAGAGGTCAGTCCTTGAACTATCCAATAGCACTTTCTATTTAGAAACATAATATGCTTAAAATTGCTACGCTCCTTGTCTTTTACTTCCCAATCGTTTTCACAATGGTACTGGGTTCTTCAGTTTGAGAATTAGCTGGACCGACAAGCAAGTATGTGCAGTTCAGTTACCATACCGGCTTTGACACAGTAATATAAGAAACTACCTAAATATGTCTCAACCACAAAAAGCAGCTCAAATCCAATTCTCCATTGATTTAAATCATACGTAACACAAAGGAAGATGGTTGTAGCTGTTGGACGTCAATTATCTCAATTCGAGTTCATCAATGGAGAAGTTCCTCTGTGTAATATTTGAGGTCCAATAGGTTTCATTTATGACTTCTTACAATCATTTAGTGAGAAGGCAAAAATCCACTGATAATTGCACAATGTTCAACATCATTTAGTAAGTTAATACTGAAGGCATCTGTATCCAGGCTTGAGCTGATAAGTGACAAGTAACACATGCTGAACACATGCAGATATTAGGGACATTTAAGCAACTGCTGGGCAAGCACATGGGTGATAGTAAATTGAGGGGTGCGTAGGTTAGGTTGATCTTAGATTAAGATAAATGCTTGGTGCAACATCACAGGCCAAAGGGCCTATACTGTGATGTACTGCTCTATTTTCTATGTTCAAACACAAATATCAAGCAACAGCCATTTTCAGCAAGAGTGAATCAAACTATCTCCCCAGGACATGTAATGACATTACTATTACTTAATAAACCACTGTTATCACGCATGGTGCTTACCATTTAACAGAAAGTGAGCTGGGCCAGCAATAAAAAAAATTGTGGCCGCAAAAGCAAGTCAGACACAAAGACATCGGAGATAAGTAACTTTCCACCTAACTTCCTGAAGCTTGTCCACCATTTACAAGACACATTTACAAGGGAGGATTGTGATGGAATCCTCCCTACTTATATGGATGAGAGCAACTTCCACAATACTCAAGAAGCATGATACAGCCCTTGTGATTGATTGAACCATTCAATCAGTGCAGAGGGAAGAGGGGGCCCTGTGGGGAGTGGAGAGGGAGCCCAGTGCAGAGGGGAGAGGGAGGCCAATGCGGAAGGAGACGGAGCCTAGTGTGGAGGGGAGAGGGAGCAGTTGAGAGGGGAGAGGTAGCCCAGTGTGGAGGGGAGAGGGAACCCAGAGCAGAGGGGAGATGGAGCCCAGTGTGGAGGGGATAGGGAGCCTAGTGCAGAGGGGGGAGTGTACACAGTGTGGAGGGGAAAGGGAGCACAGTGCGGAGGGGAGAGTGAAATGTGCAGAAGGGAGAGTGCACCCAGTGTTGAGGAGAGAGGGAGCCCAGTGCGGAAGGGAGAGGAAGCCCTTTGCGGAGGGAGAAGTGTACCCAGAGCGGAGTGGAGACGGAGCCCAGTGTGGAGGGGTGAGGGAGCCTAGTGTGGAGGGGAGAGGGAGCCCAGTGCAGAGGTGAGAGGGGGCCCAGTGCAGAGGTGAGAGGGGGCCCAGTGCAGAGGTGAGAGGGAGTCCAGTGTGGAGGGGAGAGTGTACCCAGCGTGGAGGGGAGAGGAGGCCCAGTGCGGAGGGGAGCACGAGTCCAGTGCGGAGGGGAGTGTGAGCACAGTGCGGAGAGGGGGGTGTACCGAGTGTGGAGGGGAGAGGGAGCCCAGTGTAGAGGGTAGAATGAGCCCAGTACGGAGGGGAGAGGGACCCCCGTGCGGAGGGGAGAGGGAGCCCTGTGAGGAGGGGAGAGTGAGCACAATGCGGAGGGGAGAACGAGTCCAGTGCAGAGGGGAGAGTGAGCCCCATGCGGAAGGGAGAACAAGCCCCGTGCGGAGGGGAGAGGGAGCCCAGTACGGAGGGGAGAGGGAGCCCCGTGCGGAAGGGAGAGGGAGCCCAGTGTGGAGGGGAGAACGAGCCCAGTGCGGAGGGGAGAGGGAGCCCAGTGTGGAGGGAAGAGTGAGCACAATGCGGAGGGGAGAGAGAGCCCAGTGCGGAAGCGGAAGTGTACCCAGTGTGGAGGGGAGAGGGAGCCCAGTGTGGAAGGGGGAGTGTACACAGTGTGGAGGGGAAAGGGAGCACAGTGCGGAGGGGAGAGTGTACCCAGTGAGGAGGGGAGAGGGAGCACAGTGCCGAGGCGAGAGAGAGCCCAGTGCGGAGGGGAGAGGGAGCCCAGTGCAGAGGGTAGAGGGAGCCCAGTGCGGAGGGGAGAGGGAGCCCAGTGTGGAAGGGGGAGTGTACACAGTATGGAGGGGAAAGGGAGCACAGTGCGGAGGGGAGAGTGTACCCAGTGCGGAGGGGAGAGTGAAACCATTGCGGAGGGGAGAGTGTACCCAGTGTTGAGGAGAGAGGGAGCCCAGTGCAGAAAGGTGAGGAAGCCCATTGTGGAGGGTAGAGTGTACCCAGTGCAGAGTGGAGAGGGAGCCCAGTGCCGAGGGGCGAGGGAGCCTAGTGTAGAGGGGAGAGGGAGCCAAGTGCCGAGGGGTGAGGGAGCCTAGTGTGGAGGGGAGAGGGAGCCCAGTGCAGAGGGGAGAGGGAGCCCAGTGCAGAGGGGAGAGGGAGTCCAGTGCAGAGGTGAGAGGGAGTCCAGTGCGGAGGGGAGAGTGTACCCAGTGTGGAGGCGAGAGGGAGCCCTGTGCGGAGGTGAGAGGGAGTCCAGTGCGGAGGGGAGAGTGCACCCAGTGTGGAGGGGAGAGGGAGCCCTGTGCGGAGGAGAGAGTGAGCACAATGTGGAGGGGAGAGCGAGCCCAGTGTGGAAGCGGAAGTGTACCCAGTGTGGAGGGGAGTGGGAGCCCAGTGCGGAAGGGGAGAGGGAGCCCAGTGTGGAAGGGGGAGTGTACACAGTGTGGAGGGGAAAGGGAGCACAGTGCAGAGGGGAGAGTGTACCCAGTGAGGAGGGGAGAGGGAGTCCAGTGCGGAGGGGAGAGTGTACCCAGTGAGGAGGGGAGAGGGAGTCCAGTGCGGAGGGGAGAGTGTACCCAGTGTGGAGGGGAGAGGGAGTCCAGTGCGGAGGGGAGTGGGAGCCCAGTGCGGAGGGGAGAGGGAGTCCAGTGTGGAAGGGGGAGTGTACACAGTGTGGAGGGGAAAGGGAGCACAGTGCGGAGGGGAGAGTGTACCCAGTGAGGAGGGGAGAGGGAGTCCAGTGTGGAAGGGGGAGTGTACACAGTGTGGAGGGGAAAGGGAGCACAGTGCAGAGGGGAAAGGGAGCACAATGCAGAGGGGAGAGTGTACCCAGTGAGGAGGGGAGAGGGAGCCCAGTGCGGAGGGTAGAGGGAGCCCAGTGCGGAGGGGAGAGGGAGCCCAGTGTGGAAGGGGGAGTGTACACAGTGTGGAGGGGAAAGGGAGCCCAGTGCGGAGGGGAGAGTGTACCCAGTGAGGAGGGGAGAGGGAGTCCAGTGCAGAGGTGAGAGGGAGTCCAGTGCGGAAAGGAGAGTGAAACCATTGCGGAGGGGAGAGTGTACCCAGTGTTGAGGAGAGAGGGAGCCCAGTGCAGAAAGGTGAGGAAGCCCATTGTGGAGGGTAGAGTGTACCCAGTGCGGAGTGGAGAGGGAGCCCAGTGCCGAGGGGCGAGGGAGCCTAGTGTAGAGGGGAGAGGGAGCCAAGTGCCGAGGGGTGAGGGAGCCTAGTGTGGAGGGGAGAGGGAGCCCAGTGCAGAGGGGAGAGGGAGCCCAGTGCAGAGGTGAGAGGGAGTCCAGTGCGGAGGGGAGAGTGTACCCAGTGTGGAGGCGAGAGGGAGCCCTGTGCGGAGGAGAGAACACACCCAGTGAGGAGGGTCGAGGGAGCCCAGTGCGGAGGGGAGAGGGAGCCCAGTGTGGAAGGGGAAGTGTACACAGTGTGAGGGGAAAGGGAGCACAGTGCGGAGTGGAGAGGGAGCCCAGTGCCGAGGGGTGAGGGAGCCTAGTGTAGAGGGGAGAGGGAGCCCAGTGCCGAGGGGTGAGGGAGCTTAGTGTGGAGGGAAGAGGGAGCCCAGTGCAGAGGGGAGAGGGAGCCCAGTGCAGAGGTGAGAGGAAGTCCAGTGCGGAGGGGAGAGTGCACCCAGTGTGGAGGGGAGAGGGAGCCCAGTGCGGAGGGGAGAGTGCACCCAGTGTGGAGGTGAGACGGAGCCCTGTGCAGAGGAGAGAATACACCCAGTGTGGAGGTGAGATGGAGCCCTGTGCAGAGGAGAGAATACACCCAGTGTGGAGGTGAGAGGAGGCCCTGTGTGGAGGGGAGAGTGTACCCAGTGTGGAGGGGAGAGGGAGACCAGTGCGAAGGTGAGAGGGAGCTCAGTGCAGAGGGGAGAGGGAGCCCAGTGTGGAGGGGAGAACCAGCCCAGTGAGGAGGTGAGAGGGAGCCCAGTGCGGAGGGGAGAACGAGTCCAGTGCGGAGGGGAGAGCGAGCCCAGTGCGGAGCGGAGAGGAAGCCCAGTGCGAGGGGAGAGGGAGCCCAGTGCAGAGAGGAGAGTGTACCCAGTGTGGAGGGGAGAGGGAGCCCAGTGCAGAGGGGAGAGTGTACCCAGTGTGGAGGGGAGAGGGAGCCCAATGCGGAGTGGAGAGGAAGCCCAGTGCGAGGGAAGAGGGAGCCCAGTGCAGAGGGGAGAGTGTACCCAGTGTGGAGGGGAGAGGGAGCCCAATGCGGAGTGGAGAGGAAGCCCAGTGCGAGGGGAGAGGGAGCCCAGTGCAGAGGGGAGAGTGTACCCAGTGTGGAGGGGAGAGGGAGCCCAATGCAGAGGCAAGAGGGAGCCCAGTGCGGAGGTGAGAGGGAGCTCAGTGCAGAGGGGAGAGGGAGCCCTGTGTGGAGGGGAGAGGGAGCCCAGTACTGGAGGGAGAGGGAGACCAGTGCAGAGGGGTGAGGGAGCTTAGTGCAGAGGGAAGAGTGATCCCAGTGTGGAGGGGAGAGGGAGCCCAGTGTGGAGGGGAGAAGGAGCATAGTGCAGAGGGTAGAACGAGCCCAGTGCGGAGGGGAGAGTGAGCCCAGTGTGGAGGGGAGAGGGAGCCCAGTGTGGAGGGGAGAGGGAGCCCAGTGCGGAGGGGAGAGGGAGCCCAGTGCGGAGGGAAGAGCGAGCCCAGTGTGGAGGGGAGAGGGAGCCCAGTGTGGAGGAGAGAGGGAGCCCAGTGTGGAGGAAAGAGGGAGCTTAGTGCAGAGGAGAGAGGGAGCCCAGTGCGGAGGGTAGAGGGAGCCCAGTGTGGAGCGAAGAGGGAGCCCAGTGTGGAGGAGAGAGGGAGCCCAGTGTGGAGGAAAGAGGGAGCTTAGTACAGAGGGAAGAGGGAGCCCAGTGCTGAGGGAAGAGGGAGCCCAGTGTGGAGGGGAGAGGGAGCCCACTGTGGAGTGGAGAGGGAGCTTAGTGCAGAGGGGAGAGGGAGCCCAGTGCAGAGCAGAGAGGAAGCTTAGTGCAGAGGGGAAAGTGCCCAGTGCAGAGAGAAAAGTGAGCCCAGTACAGAGGCAAGCATGCCCAGTGCAAGAGGGGACAGTGAGCCGAGTGTGGGGTATAGTCATCCCTGCACCACACAGAGTGAGTCCAGTGAGGGGAGAATGTGCTTTGAGGTGTCATGAGTGAGGTAGTCTGAGCAGCAAAAGGTGGAGCCTGAGAATCAGCAAATTTTACATATAATGGGTCTAGTGAGATGGTGATGGTTCTGAGCTGGATCAGAACTCATACATAGCTGGGCATCTCTTTAAGCTATTTCTTTTCATTTTCTCTTATTCTTAAGCTCTTGCAATGGCACTGGATTAAGATGACAAATGAAAACTTTTCACTATATTTCACTGTAAAAATACACATGACAATGTATCATCCATTCATTCTTTCAACTTGCGTACAAGTTTATGTAATTTATATGTGAGGGTCCCCAAATCCTACATGCTGCAATTTTCTGTACTTTTTCTCCATTGCAGTGATATTCAAAGTGACAAACCTCACATTTTCCCACATTATATTCCATCTGTTATATTTTTTACACACCCACTTAATGCCTCCCTCACTTAACCTCTATGGACATTTTGTATCATTCTTGCTTGTCTTAACACCTATCCTTGTGTCATCTGTGAATTTAATTAACTATATTCACTTAAATCATCCAAGTCTTTAATGTACATTATCAATAATTGTGCCCAGACACTAATCTCTGTGCATTCCATTAGTTGCAAGTTGTCACCGTGGAAGTACTCTCCTTACCCCAACTCTCTGTCTCTTCACTCTCACTGACTCTATTAGTTCCAAACTTCTATCCATGTTAATATACTATCCTTTGCACTATGAATTCTTATCAAGTAGCCTTCAGTATAGTACCACATCAAATGTTTTTTGGAAATCCAAATATATCTAATGGTTCCCCTTTACTAGTTCTCCTTCTTACTTATTCAAAGAAATTTGTTTGGCATGATTCCTGAAACCACGCTGACTCTGCTTGTTTATGTTAAGTATTTTTCAAGGGTCTGCCACTACATCCTTTATTATAGACTAATATTTTCCCAATGGTAGATGTTAACCTAACCAGCCTGTAGTTAGCTTTTCTTTTTTTGTTGTCTTCCTTGCTTTGTTAAATAAGGCACTGGCACTGTCCGATTCACTGGAACTTTTTCAGCATCTTCAAACACTTGGAAGATTACAGCAGTGCTCACATTACCTCTGTAGCTACTTCCTCTAATATTCCATGATAAAATTCAGCATATGCAGGGACTTATCAGCTTTCACCCCTATTCCAGCAATAATACCGAAGATGTGTGATGCATTTGTAGCCAAGCCATTCCAGTACAGCTGACCCAACAATGTGGAAAATTTCAAGGATATGTCCTGTACACAATTAACAAGACAAAGGCAACCCAGTGGATTACAGACCCATCAATTTACTCCCAATCAACAATAAAGTGATGGAAGGTGCCTTCATCAATGCTATCCAGAAGAACATGCATACCAATGACCTGCTCAGTGATGCCCAATTTGGGTTTCACCAGGGTCATTCAGCTCTTGACCTCATTATAGCCCTGGGTTAAAGATGGACAAAAGTGCTGAATTCCAGAGGTGAGGTGACAGTGATTGCCCTTAACATCAAAGTCAAATTTTACTTAGTGTGGCATCAAGAGCTCCAGCAACACTAACGTCAGTGGGAACTGGGGAGAAACCGTCTGCTGAGCGCGACATGTCTAACAGCTGAATGACTAATATGTAGAATTTTAATACAAACATTTATCTCATTTCATTTCCTCATAGGATTTCAACATCACTGGCAAGACCAACAATTATTCAATTTCCCTAAATTTTCTAAATCCTTGAATGCCCATAACTAGGGTGTGGAGTCACATGTATGCCAGACCAATTATATGTCATATTTTGTTGTCTAAAGGATGATAATGAACAACTTTATTTGCAAGAAACACAACAATCAACAGCAATCAAGAGGTTTCCATCAGGCTAGCTTTTTATTGAATTACATTTTACTGTCTGTCAGCATCAGGAATGGTCCAGTGGCATTACCACCACCATTACCTCTCAATACTGTCTCATGCTGACTGGGATACTAAAATAGCCAAAAGTTAAAATGATTTGGAGATGCCGGTGTTGGACTGGGGTGAACAAAGTTAAAAATCATACAATACCAGGTTATAGTCCAACAGGTTTAATTGGAAGCACACTAGCTTTCGGAGCAACGCTCCTTCATCAGGTGGTAGTGGAGGATTCAATCCTAAGACACAGAATTTATAACAAAAATTTACAGTGCGATGTAACTGAAATTATACATTGAAAAATACCTTAATTGTCTGTTGAGTCTTTCATCTGTTTGAATACCATGATAGTTTCACTTCTTTCATGTGTAAATCACAAAATCTTTTTTTAAAAGTTGCATTCTCAGGTTATAGAACATAGAACATAGAACAATACAGCACAGAACAGGCCCTTCGGCCCACGATGTTGTGCCGAACATTTGTCCTAGCTTAAGCACCCATCCATGTACCTATCCAATTGCCGCTTAAAGGTCACCAAAGATTCTGACTCTACCACTCCCACAGGCAGCGCATTCCATGCCCCCACCACTCTCTGGGTAAAGAACCCACCCCTGACATCTCCCCTATACCTTCCACCCTTCACCTTAAATTTATGTCCCCTTGTAACACTCTGTTGTACCCGGGGAAAAAGTTTCTGACTGTCTACTCTATCTATTCTCGTTGGTTTATAAGCCTCTATCAAGTCACCCCTCATCCTTCGCCGTTCCAACGAGAAAAGGCCTAGCACTCTCAACCTATCCTCGTACGACGTATTCTCCATTCCAGGCAACATCCTGGTAAATCTTCTCTGCACCCTCTCCAAAGCTTCCACATCTTTCCTAAAGTGAGGCGACCAGAACTGCACACAGTACTCTAAATGTGGCCTAACCAAAGTCCTGTACAGTTGCAACATCGCTTCACGACTCTTGAATTCAATCCCTCTGCTAATGAACGCTAATACACCATAGGCCTTCTTACAAGCTCTATCCACCTGAGTGGCAACTTTCAAAGACCTATGAACATAGACCCCAAGATCCCTCTGTTCCTCCACCTCACTCAGAACCCTACCGTTAACCCTGTATTCCACATTCTTATTTGTCTTTCCAAAATGGACAACCTCACACTTGGCAGGGTTGAACTCCATCTGCCACTCCTCAGCCCAGCTCTGCATCATATCCAAGTCCCTTTGCAGCCGACAAGAGCCCTCCTCACTATCCACAACTCCACCAATCTTCGTATCATCTGCAAATTTACTGACCCACCCTTCGACTCCCTCATCCAAGTCATTAATAAAAATTACGAACAGCAGAGCACCCAAAACTGATCCTTGCGGAACTCCACTTGTAACTGGGCTCCAGGCTGAATATTTACCATCGACCACCACTTTCTGACTTCGACCGGTTAGCCAGTTTTCTATCCAATTGGCCAAATTTCCCTCTATCCCATGCCTCCTGACTTTCCACATAAGCCTACCATGGGGAACCTTATCAAATGCCTTACTAAAATTCATGTCTACTACATCCACTGCTCTACCCTCATCCACATGCTTGGTCACCTCCTCAAAGAATTCAATCAGACTTGTAAGGCAAGACCTACCCTTCACAAATCCGTGCTGGCTGTCCCTAATCAAGCAGTGCCTTTCCAGATACTCATAAATCCTATCCCTCAGTACCCTTTCCATTACTTTACCTACCACCGAAGTAAGACTAACTGGCCTGTAATTCCCGGGGTTATCCCTATTCCCTTTTTTGAACAGGGGCACAACATTCGCCACTCTCTAGTCCCCTGGTACCACCCCCGTTGACAGTGAAGATGAAAAGATCATTGCCAACGGTACTGCAATTTCCTCTCTTGCTTCCCACATAATCCTAGGATATATCCCATCAGGCCCGGGGGACTTGTCTATCCTCAAGTTGTTCAAAATGTCCAACACATCATCCTTCCTAACATGTATCTCCTCTAGCTTACCAATCCGTTTCACACTCTCCTCTTCAACAATACGGTTCCTCTCATTCGTAAATACTGAAGAAAAGTACTCATTCAAGACCTCTCCTATCTCTTCCGACTCAATACACAGTCTCCCACTACTGTCCTTGATTGGACCTACCCTCGTTCTTGTCATTCTCATGTTTCTCACATACGCATAAAATGCCTTTGGGTTATCCTTGATCCTATCCGCCAGAGATTTTTCATGCCCTCTCTTGGCTCTCCTAATCCCTCTCTTCAGGTCCCTTCTGGCTATCCTGTATCCCTCCACTGCTCTGTCTGAACCCTGTTTCTTCAACCTTATGTAAGCCTCCTTCTTCCTCTTTACAAGATATTCAACCTCCCTCGTCAACCAAGGTTCCCTCACACGACCATTTCTTTCCTGCCTGACTGGTACATACATATCAAGGACACGTCGCATCTGTTCCTTGAAAAAGTTCCACATTTCCACGACATCCTTCCCCGACAGCCTATGCTCCCAACTTATGCTCCTCAGATCCTGTCTTACAGCATCGTAATTACCCTTCCCCCAATTGTAAAACCTACCCTGTTGCACGCACCTATCTCTCTCCATAACCAAGGTGAAAGTCACAGAATTGTGGTCACCATCACCAAAATGTTCACCCACTAACAAGCCCATCACTTCTCCCGGTTCATTACCGAGTACCAAATCCAAAATGGCCTCCCCTCTGGTCGGACAATCTACATACTGTGTTAGAAAAGCTTCCTGGACACACTGCACAAACACCGCCCCATCCAATCTACTAGATCTAAAGAGCTTCCAATCAATATTTGGGAAGTTGAAATCGCCCATGACGACTACCCTGTGGTTTCTGCACCTTTCCAAAATCTGTTTCCCAATCTGTTTCTCCATATCTCTGCTGCTATTGGGGGCCTATAGTAAACACCCAACAAGGTGGCTGCTCCTTTCCTATTTCTGACTTCAGCCCATACTACCTCCAAAGGCAGATCCCCCTCGAACTGCCTTTTTTGCAGCTGCTATACCATTTCTAATTAGCAACGCCACCCCGCCCCTCCTTTTTTACCACCCTCCCTAATCCTACTGAAACATCTGTAACCAGGAACCTCCAACAACCATTCCTGTCCCTCTTCTATCCACGTTTCCGTGATGGCCACAACATCGTAGTCCCAGGTACCTATCCACGCCTTAAGTTCACCGACCTTATTTCTGATACTCCTTGCGTTGAAGTATACGCACTTGAGCCCATCTCTGTGTCCGCAAGTATTCCCTGTCAGTGCTACCTTCTTCACAGCCTCCCCACACACTTGGACATCCTGACAAACAGCTAGCCTACTTGCTGGACTACAAGTCCGGATCCCATCCCCCTGCCAAATGAGTTTAAACCTCCCCGAAGATAGCTAGCAAACCTACCCCCCAGGATATTGGTGCCCTTCTGGTTCAGGTGCAACCCGTCCTGCTTGTACAGGTCCCATCTTCCCCAGAATGCAGTCCAATTGTCCAAATACCTGAAGCCCTCCCTCCTAGGCCATCCTTGCAGCCACCTGTTCAACTGCACTCTCTCCCTATTCCTTGCCTCACTGTCACGTGGCACCGGCAACAACCCAGAGATGACGACTCTGTCTGTCCTAGCTTTCAGCTTCCAGCCTAACTCCCTGAGCTCTTGAATGACCTCCCCACCTCTCTTCCTACCTATGTCGTTGGTGCCAACGTGCACCACGACTTCTGGCTGCACACCCTCCCCCTTAAGGATTCTGAAGACACGGTCCGAGACGTCTCGGACCCTGGCACCCGGGAGGCAACAAACCATCCGAGAGTCTCGCCCATGCCCACAGAATCGCCTGTCCGTCCCTGTAACTAGAGAGTCTCCTATGACTAGTGCTCTCCTCCTCTCCCCCTTTCCCTTCTGAGTCTCAGAGCCAGACCTCACGCCACAGACCCGGTCACTGCAGCTTACCCCTGCTAGGCTGTCCCCCCCACCAGTATCCAAAGCGGTATACCTATTGTTTAGGGGAATGACTACAGGAGATCCCTGCACTGCCTGCTTCCTCCCCTTCCCACCTCTAACTGTTACCCAGCTACCTCTGTTCTCTGGCGTAACTATGTCCCTGTAGCTTCTATCTATCACCTTCTCAGCCTCTCAAATAATCCTCAGTTATCATAGAGTCATCAAGATGCACAGCATGGAAACAGACCCTTCCATATCGACCAGAAGGTATGGAAATGATCTAACATTAACCTAAGGTCACCAAAGATAAATTTTAACAATGAAAAACAAACAAATTATAATAAAATGAGCAATTACCCATTACACACCAGTTCAGTCACTCCAAAGCAGTGACATCACTTTTGAAATTTTGTCTCAGATTTTTAAATTCCACCTGGTCTCTGAATTTGACTTACTGCTTTGTTGACTCTCTTCACTGTTACTATCTTCACTCTTGTTGACTCTCTTCGCTATCTTTATATCCGTACTTTCATTGACCCAGTTCACTCTCACTGACTGTCTTCACACTCAGTTATGATCTTCACTCTCACTTCCCTCTCTTCACTGTCATTGATAAACTTCACTCTGACTTCCCTTCTCTTTATGCTCACTGATTATCCTTACTTTCATTTCCCCTTTCTTCACTGTCACTGACTCTCTTCACTCTTACTGACATTCTTTCCTCTCACTCACTATCTTTATTCTTACTAATCCTCTTACTGATCTTCTATTCTCATTGACACTATCTGTTATTACTGACCATCTTAGCACTCAATGGTCCTCTTTATTCTAACTGACACTCACTGCCCTAATTATTTCACTTTCACTGACTGTTCATGATCACTCTATCTTAAGTCTCACTAACTGTCACCAGTTCTTCCATATTTTTCTATTGCCCTCTCATACTGATTTTTCTCATGTTCATCTCCACATTCTATTATTTTCACTATTCTTCTTTAGCTCTTGCTTTTCCAACAATGTGAGCCATGGTACACGTTGGCTTCTTTCCACTTCCCCCTCCTCTTTCTGGAAGCCCTTCTTCTCCAGATCCTATTGGATTACGTCCATCTATCTCCTTCTTGGTATTCCTTTCTGCCTCTTTCCTGGTACAGCCCACTCCAATGTCCTTCACATAACACAATCTTCCAACCTTTCTTGGCAGTACCTGTACCATCCCAATCTATTGTCCTGAGCACTCTTGAATGCATCACTCTCCCTGAAATTTTCTTAAAAGCTATCATTCCAAGTCTGATCTCTTCTCACGATGTGGTAGATCCACCTCATCAACTTCACCTTTGCCCATCAATGCTGTCTTTTGTTTCCTACAGAGAGAATGAAACTCCACCTTGGCTGGATCTTTACTCTTCCCATGCCAATCTTAACTCTGGAAAACAAACAGAATGCTTGGCACCATGATGGGCATCCAATCATAAATTATTGCCACGTATCAAGAATAATGGGCTCTTCGCAGAACCTGAACTTTGCCAGAGTGTAGGTGGCGTACAGTACTAATGCTCCAGGAAAAATTGGTAAGGCCGTACACCACAGGGTCTGCAGGCAAAGGTTACATTTTACTGACATGTTGGAACAACAGAGTTTCAGAAGGTATTTGTAGCCAGCCAGACTAAAATTTGATACAAATTGGACTTGATGAGGCTTTGTCAGCATCTGTCGAAGTCATAATATTTTTCACCTTGGTTTTATTTTCAAAATTTCATAGTAGGCACCACTAAAACGCATAGCTTGTTATGTCGACTAAAGTGATGACACCAGTCAGACTGAGTGGGTGTTTGGGTTTGTGGTTTCATTGCTTTCCCACAGGGCACCATGAGGTGATTCAGACAGTCCCAGATCACGAGAAGTGTTCATCAGTCATAAGGACTTCCACTTTATCAATAGGCATGTGATGTGCAAACTTAAAAATATCTTTAAAGAAGTTTGCACAAGGCTCATGGAAGCTGCCCTCATGCTTTCAGCCTGTAGTATTCCACCTGCTTGGATCTCTTTCCATCTATAAGCAATATTACAAGCTGGCTGCTCAAAGTCAAAGGATTCCCACTCAAAGTCGTAATACTTAAATCTCTCAGAAACACAGGGATTGAGGACCAGGAGTGATACAATATGTGAGATGGCAGAGTCAAATGTGCAATTGGACAAGCCAGCAGCATTCAAAATTTACACTTCTCTCTGCAGCTTTGAGGATTAGATTCACAGGAGGAGCTAACAGCAGAGCACAGAAACTCTTCAAATTATTCAAAGGAGGATCAGGAAAGAGCTGTCGATGTGGAAGGATGAGAAGGCAGAAGCTCATGCAGACAGCACACCACCAACAACCTCCTGGATTGTCCTCGTAATTGTGTGGTTCAGTTAGAATTCACTGATATCTTTAGCTAGCAATCACATGCAAGAATACTTCTGCACACTCATTAACGTCTTGCAAACAGCTAAGCATCTCTCTCACAGTCTCTCTTTGTTGGCTAACAAGTTGTCTTCGAATTCATCCTGACATATTTTCAACCAAGGGCTGGCATTCTCCTCACTGACCTCACCGTCAGCTAATGCTGGTGTATTTGAAACTGATGTCAGCTTCCCTGACCCACTGAAGCCAAGTTGTCACTGATGTTGATTGAATGTTTTGGCTTTAATAAATGAACTGAACTTGTTAATTATGCTAATGCTTAGAAAAACAGTAAGTATTCGATATTTCTGGGAAAAAGCATTGTCTGGGAAGTTTTTAGCCAGAGAGTCAGCCTGTCTCCCTGACTTCCTCATGGTGCTTCTCTGAATGTGAGAACTTGGAGGTCAGCCTGGATACTGGGCCTTGTGTTTACTATGGTAAGTATTGGTGATGTCTGGTACTGCTCTGCCAGCTCTTAACTATTTTTTTTTTCTGTCTCCTTCAGCTTTTAACTTAATGTAAAATATCTGATATCAGTCCAATAAAGAGTCACTAAACTGGAAGCTCTATGCATTCAAGGTGCTTTCTCCTGTGTTACATTCGGAGGCTTTCAGAGTGTGTAAACTATTGTTGACAGTTTACATGCACTTGCAAGATCGATGCATTTGATGATTCATGTGGTTGATCACTCTTTGCATAGAAAAGGGTGACATTGCATTGTGACATTGAAATAAAGCCTCCCTTTCTCTCTGCTACTTTATGGTGTGGCTGTAAGAGCCTGCCTGAATTCTGTGTACTCTCTGCTGCTGCTGCTCAAGAGTGATTCCTCAGGTTCTAACATGCAACTTCAGTTTAGCAGAACTTGAAAAATCTAATGCCCTTCAAAACATAGAAGACAGGAGCAGCAGTATACCATTTGAGCCATCAAATCTGCTTTGCCATTCAATGCTATCATGGCTGATCATGGAGCTCAGTACGCAAACATGCCTCCCTCTAATATCCATTAATTCCTTCACCCACCAGAGCTATGTCTAATTCCTTTTTGAAAACACATAATGTTTTGGCCTCAACCACCTTCGGTGGTAATGAATTCCACAGGCTCACCAGTCTCTGAGTGAACCATCTTCCCTAAGCATTACCAACACTAACAGTATTTTGTGGGGTTACCATTGACCAGAAAGGGAACTGGACCAGGCATGTACATATTACAGTTACAAGAGCTGGAGAGACTGAAAATTCCACAATGAGTAACACTCCTGCAGAAACTTCACATCTGTCCATCATTCACAAGTCACAAGACAGAAATGCAAGAAGCAAAGAGGAAGGCAGAAAGTAAAACAAATGCAGCCAAATGTGAACTAAAGCCAAAATGATAAGCAAGACTAAAAAGACAAGTCCAAAGGCTGTGTGTCTCAATGTGCAAGATATTCATAACAAGTAGATGAATTAGCAGTTCAAATGTATATAAATGATTAAGGCATAGATATGATTATGGAGACATTGCTACAGGGTGACTAACAATATGAACTGAACAGCTGAGGTATTCCTTATTTGGAAAAGGCGTGGGGTAGCATTGGTTGAAAATAATGCATCAATACAATAGAAAGCACAGATGTTGGCTCAAAAAAGCATAGTGTAGAATCTGTATGGGTGGAGATATGACACAGCAAAAGGCAGAAAAAAATGTTGTTGGAGGTTATATATAAATCCCCAAATAGTAGTGGAAATGTAACAGAAGACATTAAACAAGAAATCAGAGGTACATTCAATTAAGTAAAATCGCAATAATGGATGACTTTAATTTACTTATAGACTGGATAAACCAAACTAGCAATTATATTGTGGTGGAGGATTTCATGGAGTGAGTATGTGCTGGGTTTTTAGACCAATATGTTGTGGAACCAACTGGATAAGTAGCTGTTCTATATTGAGTACTTTGCAATGAGAAAGGATTAACAACCTTGTGTAGGGTCCATTGAGCAATAGCAAGCAAACAATAGCATTCCACATTAAGATGAAAATCACACAACACCAGGTTATAGTCTAACAGGTTTAATTGGAAGCACAAGCTTTCGGAGCGCTGCTCCTTCATCAGGTGGTTGTGGAGAACACAATTGTAAGACATAGAATTTATAGCAAAAGTTTATAGTGTGATGTAACTGAAATTATACATTGAAAAATACCTTGATTGTTTGTTAAGTCTCTCGTCTGTTGGAATGGCCATGTTAGTTTCACTTCTTTCATATGTAAATCACAAAACCTTTTTTAAAAGTTACATTCTCAGGTTAACTTTAACAATTGGTGTCAGCCCAGGTAATATGTTGAAGGTGTTCACCCCCTGTGTGCTGCTGCCTATGTCTTAATGTTTAGACTGATTCCAATCCAAAAAGTGAATCAACAGAATCTTACATGAATTCATGCAGTTTTTGAGCAAAGTACAATTTTAATTTGCAAGAACAAATTCACCTAACAAACCTGTATGTGTATGTGTTCATGTGGGTTTGTATGTGTGTGTGTGTGTGTGGATGTGGATACCTGTATTTGGATTTTCAGAAGGCTTTAATAAAGCCCCATTAAAAAACTATGTAGGCAAATTTAAAGCATATAGGATAGAGGGTAATATATTAGCATGGACTGAGAATTGCTGAATAGACAGGAAACAGAGTGTGGGAATTATATGGATGTTTTTCCAGGTGGCATGCAGCAGCGAGGGGGGTATATGAAGGGTCAGGGTTTGGATCCAACTATTTGCTACATATACATATTTTATAGCTGGAAAAATAACCAAACATAACATTAACAAGTTTGTTGATGATACAAAAGTGGGTAGGTTTGTTTGTTATGAGAAGTAGGCAACAAAGTGGTTTTGACAAATTGAGTGAGTGGGTAAGCACATGGCAGATGCAGTAGAAATTGTAATCGTCAAAGTTGGAGAGGACCATAGGGTTGCTGTTTCAATGAGGAGAGATACAGAGAGAGAGAGAGAGAGAGATGATGGGTGGTGAATTTAACCTGGCGGTTACCATGCCTCAGGCGATGAGTGAGGGTGAGAAGGTGGGAGCTTCATGGTGGACAGATGCAGTACAATATCATTAAATGTGAAGCTATACACTTTGGTGTGAAAAATAGAAGGGAAGAATGTTATTTAAATGGGATATATTGGGAAATGAGAATGTACAAATGGATCTAGAATTCCTTATATACCAGTCAATGGTTATAGACAGGAAGATGCAGTAAACAATAAAGAAGGCAAGCAGTATATTGGCCAATACTTTGCTAGAGGACTTGATTGTCGAAGTAGGAACATTTTACTGCATTTATACAGGGCCTTAGTGAGGCCACACTTAGAGTATTGTGTGTCCGGTTTTGGACTCCCTACCTAACAGAAGCTCTTGTGCCTAGCATCCTGTGCAGCCAGCATGTACCCTTGTCAATGCAGCTACAGTACTAGTCTTTCCATTGTTGCTCATGGAGCTATTGGACTTCAAAGGCTGCACATTGTGTGATGGAGCCTGCAGACTCAAATTGCCCTCGCCCCCATCATCAATTGAACAGCAGACACAAAGGTAGCTAATTGGCAGCTGCTACCAAGCAGATCCTGCTGGTGGGAGTGCTCCCAGAAAGTATAGTATTGAAACTCAGACAGAACCATACCTCGGTTATTCTAAAAGTCACAAGATTAAAAATTGAGGCCAATGTTGCCTTTGATTTTGCAACAGTTCTGAATACTTGCCTCTCTCTCTGGCAGACAAATATTTCAGATGTTAAAATGTAACAGTTAATTGCCCCAGGCTGCTGAACAATGCATTTTTTCAAGTCAAAATGATAGTTCTGTAACTATGCAAGAATGATTCACATTGGTGAACATACCAGCAAAATAATGAAGTTGCGATGTCTGTCTTTGCCCATCAAACACTTCCAGACATCTCAAAAATTCCAAAGGAACACATTTTTTCAAAACAACTATGATTTGCCTCATTTTATTGGCTTCCACTATTTCTTATGTGGTTATCAAACAAAGAGAAGATATTGTATAATTCTGTACAACTTTGTTTTCAAGGGAACTCTTTCTGTTGCATTGACGCAAGAACAAAAACCTACCTGCCATGTCAAAGTCTGTCATTTTGTGCCATTTACACAGATATAAGACTTCACATTTTGAGACCGTGTAGGTAGTAATGGCATAGCATCTCGATGGTGACAATATGGGCCATGAATATATGTACAATTAGAAGCACACAAACTGTTATAACTAGAATTTTTCTCGATCAATTGAAGGTACGCTTCAGGTAAGCATATAGTGTACCACTTTGGATTACAGATGCTTTTTCATTGTAGGTATCTCACCCATGCAGGACATGTAAGATTATAGGTGGTTGTTGCTCTTTGGATTTGGACAGTTTTGATTGATGTTTAAAATGAGCCTTCCAATAGTAGGCTTCAATTATTAAAACTTACAGAATAATGGAAGCCATTCAGTGTTGTTCATCATCGACAACTTGCCCCTTATCACATCCAAAAGCACAGCTGGTAACAATTAACACCACTTCTCCCAAATCAACTCAAAGTTGTCAGAGTGTTTATTTGCTAACTATCATTGAATAACAAACATTTCCTCCAATTAAATATTGATATGTCTGAATGTCATTTTAAACATCAATCAAAACTGTCCAAATCCAAAGAGCAACAACCACCTATAATCTTACATGTCCTGCAAGAGTGAGATGCCTACTGTAAAGCATCTGTAATCCAAAGTGGTACACTATATGCTGAAATATTAACTCTGATTTCTCTTCCCAGATGCTGCCAGAGCTGCTGAGTTTTTCCAGCAACCTCTGTTTTTGTGTCTGATTTCCAACATCTGGAGTTCTTTTAATTTTTATTTCTGTTATTTTCAATTCCTGTTCCAAAATTTGTTCCCTAGCTGTCAAATCCATCACTCCATTCAGGAACTGTGTAAAACCAAACCAGGCTGGTTTGCAAATTTGGTGTCACATATTGTCTTGACACAATCATCTGGCCACATGCTGAAACATCTCTGGACTCCCGTCGCCACCTATCTGTTCAACTCTCTCTCCCCCAAACTTGGCTTCAGCAAGTACCAGTTTTTCTTAGCTGCTATCAGTTTGGATGAAGATTCACTGTAGTTGAAACATTAACTCTGCTGTCTTCCCACCTGCCAATCTGCTGAGTTTCTCCAGCAATGTTTGGTTTTGTTGCACCATCCCTATGACTGCTTAGTTCCAAATCTGTTATACAGCATGTTTTTGTATCTCCTCAGCTCATCTATTACGGAAACCTTCATTGCTTTAGAATTTACTATTTCTGGTTGGTTTTCTCGCCCTATTTTAACTTGATGCCATCCAAACTATTTACTGCATGTTATAAATTACACTGAGTCCCATTCTGCTATCACTTTGCCTCATTAATTTATGTTAGAATCAGACCCTGAATAAATCCGCAATTAGTTGTAAGCAGAATATTAGAAACTGTTAAGTGCCTGTGTGAGGATGGATGAACCAGCTGCCTTTCATAATCTACTCACTTAGTTGCTTGCAACAAGATTGATTTGAAAAGTATCCCTGCCCTTGTGAATGCCTTTCGCCTAGATCCAAATGAAGTTATGTTTTAAAAGGAGTCAATTTAACTCAGTTTTCTTGTACAAACAAAAGTGTGAGTTTATTTATTCCTGTATGGAAGAAATATTAACACAACACAGGTACAGGTTAGGAATAAGAGGTGGATCTAAAAGGTGAGGACAATTTTAATAATTCAGAGCAGTCTCTTGTGAAAAACAGTTAGTTGAAAAGTGTGGCCACTGCAGTGGAGATTACCAGGCGCTGTTGATGTTGGTAAGTTCATGACCATTAATTTTGCAGATTGGTTTCAATTATGTTGTTCTGAATTCTTTTGACCTTGATTGAATTCCATCATTCACAGTAAGAGCAGTTCTTCTTTGTCGGGTTCTTCCTTGTTTTTTCTGACTACAAGCTCTCAAAGTCAGAGAAAGTCTTTACGTGGGGTGATTAGGAGATCATTCCTTGTCTGTGACATTAACAACATGCTAACGCTTGAATACTGGCTGGTACATACAGGAGTCTTCAGTCCCATTAGCAGCCTCCAGTCGAGTTGAAACTGGCTTTTGTGTATTCTTCAAAACATACAACACAGTTTTTAAAAGCACATGTATTTAGTTTGGCACATAATCAGCAGTTATTGAGCAAGGGGTCTTCAACCTCCCATTATCACAAGTTGCTCTCCCTCTTAGCTTGACTTTCTTTGATCTTGTAGTGTTACATCTCATTAATTCCACACAGAATTTTACCATCCAGCCACTGAAATTACACCAGCAGTTATTTTGTCTCCATATTAGTCCTCTTTCAAACAAACACATCTTGGAACAAAAGGCTAAAATCACATTGTAGAATTTTAGAGTTGTCATACCTAAAATTGGCTTTATTGGTCAAGTAAAATCTAATTTTAAAATTCTCAGCCTTGTTTTCAAATTGCATTCCAGGATTCACCCTTCCCTGTTTCAATAATCTACTCTGACTCTACAAAAGCTTCTCTCTCCCAGACATCTATGCTCAACTAATTCTTGCCTCTTGTACATCTACAATGATAATGAAATCACCATGAATGTATGTGCCTTTAATTGTACAGATGTAAACTCTTGATTGTCCAGCTCAAGTGCATTACCTTGCACTCATCCAATTGAGTATCATTTGCCACTGATCAACCTATCAGACCAGTCTGTTGTCAAAGGCTATCCTCACTAATTAGTATCCTATAATTTTTTGTATCAGCCACAAACTTACCGATCAATCCTCATACATTGGAGTTGAAATTGTTTCATGAAAGTAAAAACAGCAAGGAGCCCAACACTGATCACTGCAGAGCCCCACTGGACATAGGCTTCCAGTCACAAAAAGACTCCTGCACTATCAAAAGAACTGCAGATCCTGGAAACTAGAAACAAAAATAGAGATTGCTGTGCAAGCTCAGCAGCATCTGTGGAGACAAATCAGAGTTAATGTTGTGGGTCGAGTGACCTTTCCTCAGAACTTTCTCTCCGTAGAAGCTGCCAGTCTGCTGAGCCTTTCTATTTTCGCTCCACAAGCATTACTCTCTGTCTCCTAAATTTCCTTTGATTGTATGGGCTCTTACCATTAGTCTCCCATGTGGGATCTTGTCAAAAGCATTGCTGAAGTCCAAAAAAATTATGCCAAATGCTTTGCCTCATTCACACACCTTGTTACCTCTTTGAAAAATTAAATGAGTTTGGTCAGACGTGACCTCCCCTTAACAAAACCATGCTGGCTGTTTTTGATTAAACTCTGCCTCTCCACATGCAAATTAATGCTATCCTTCAGATTTGTTTCCAATAGTTACCACACTACTGAGGTAAATATTGGAAGCAATAGTTCCACATGTCAGGAACCTCTCCTGTGGCCAGAGAGAAATTGAAAATTATTGTCAGCATCCCAGCTATTACCTCCCTTGCTCTACTCAACAGCCTGAGGTACAATTCATCTCTTCCCAGAGATGCATCCATTTTTTAGCCTTCCAGGCCACTCAGAATCCTATACAAGTGTTTATCATAATCTTAAAATAAAGACAAGCGTTAAGTTACTTTAAAATATATTATCTGTGATTATTCTTTCATGCCCACTTTTTGCTTTCCTAATTTCCTTTTTAAGTTTCTCCTTGCACATTCTGTATACCTCTGGAGCTCCTTTTGTTTTGAACCCTCAATATTTGCCGAAAGCCTTACTTTTTCTCCTTCACCAATCCAGTATATCCCTTAATGTCCAGGGTTCAATGGATTTGTTGGTCCCATTTTTTGTCTTTATTACTCTGCAATGACCCTTTTTTAAAATGCATTCCCCTGCTCTGACAAAGATTTGCATAGAAATATCTGCTCCCAGTTGACTCTGGCTAATCATACCCAATCTGATTAAAATCTGCCTTCCCCCAGTTTAGAACTTTGATTTCAGGCCTATCCTTGCCTTTTCCAATATCCTTGGTGCTTAGTTGACGTTAGCTGCATTTACATTTCAGATTTTGCATTGTTTTAGCTTGTGCATTTATTATTTGCTGCAAAAGCTTTGGACAGTGATATTTCTCTGAAGTGTTTTAATGGTTCTGTAGTTCACATATTGCAATTTTAAAAGGATAGCAAACCCTTTTCGAATGATGTCACAAAATTGCACCAGATGTACAATTTCTTTAAACCAAAATACAGATGCAATTACACCTCAGAAACTCTTGTCAATAGACAAAGATTCTTGTGTCCAAAATGTTTAAACTCTCCAAATATTACTGTGCCTAGCTAGCTTCATCCCCTATGTGAGGGTATTGCAAAATAGCATCCATGATGTTTGAGGTAGCAATACTCATTCTGAGCTAAATTTCAAATGTGTTTGCAATACTCTAAAATTGCTCATTTCAGTTTCTGTTCTGTGAAAAAGTATGATGGAATGGATACAGATTATCCAAATTTTTTGCATACTATCTTCCTAAGGTTGTAGTTGGTAAAAAATTGTTGTATTAGCACCAAACCTTCTAGTAGTTATAGTAGTCATCCATGTAAAGCTACTTACAATAATCATGGCACTTCTGTTGTTGATACTGAACATTTTTTTTATTTACAGACCCCATTAGTTTAATAGCTGTAAGTTATATTCAAGCAGTTTGGTTTTGTGATTCAATGAGAGGGAGGCCGTTGTGTTCTGGTTCTGTTACTTTCTTCAATTACAATTTCAACACCCATTCAAATATATGACTCTTTTGCTGCAGGCAAGTTATTCTAAGAAACACTTCAATAGTATCCCTTTAAGAAATACTTCGCCACATTGCACGCTTTCTGGTTTAGCATGGGACAGGTCTGTCTCCCTGTGCAGGGACCATTTAAAATTAATGTTTGTCTTGCAACATTTTCTGTGGGTGAATGTGGCCTCAATTTTGCTGGTTTCTAAAAACCAGATCTATAATTTCAATGATTGCATTGGCAATTGGTGGAAAAATGTAATTTTGCTGAGCTACATAACTTGTAGTACCACATAAAATCATATTATAGTCCCCAGGCTATATTTTAGTTTCGAGCAAAAGTGAGATCATTTCAAAGAGAACTTTTCACTGAATAGTATATACATTCAAGGGGACCTTTGCCACCTGGGAATTTTATAACCCTTGCAGTCTCAAAAACTTAAATAATTTATATATACACACATATATATTTAAGCCACAAATTATGCAAAAACAATATTTTTCTCCCACAATATTCCCTTGCCACTGACTCAATCCCCACCGCCAGCAACCCCCACCATTTTCTCAGGTTGACCTTGCATTATGTTCAACTCAGAGTTAAACTGCAAATTGTATGTGCTATCCATCACTAAGACTGCTATTTCTGCAAATTCCTCGAGTCCTCTTGCACATTTCAGTTATCTGACTTTGCTTTTCTGTGCATCCTACCACTCTCCATCTCAGCAGCACAGCCTTCAGCTGCTTACCTTGCCTTCCTGCTTCTCTACATCTCCATTTAATAAACTTTTGCAAAATGCACATTTTCCATCTCATCTTCCTCTCCATGGTTCAGTACCTACTCCTTTATCTATTTCCATTTGTGAAATGCCTTGGGCCTTCTTGGTGGGAAAGATGTTTTATAAATGCTAATTCTTGTTTCTGAAATAAAACAGATGTTATTGAAAATGGATGGCAGATTTAGGGAAATCTGAAAAGTGATCAGCACATGTGGAGGGAGTCTTTCAATGCAGGCCCTCTGTTGAAACTGACAACTGAAGAAATCAAGTGTCTCAACAGAACTGACCACAATGGTGAGGGAAAAGATTATAAAACTCAAGTCAGGAGATCTGATTGTTAATACATAAAAGCGTGAATGAGGTTAACAGCCAGATAAAGGAGAAATGAGGTGAAACATGGTTGATAATCCTTAATGGTCTTAAGACCACAAGACCATAAGACATAGGGGCAGAAATTAGGTCATTCGGCCCATTGAGTCTGTTCTGCTTTCGATCATGGCTGATAGGCTTTTCAAACCCATTTTCCTGCTTTCTCCCTGTAACCTTTGATCCCCTTGGCAATCAAGAACATATCTATCTCTGTTTAAAATAAACTCAATGACCTGGCCTCCACAGCCTTCTGTGGCAATGAATTCCACAGATACACCACTCTCTCGCAAAAGAGTTTTCTCCAAACCTCTGTTCTAGAGTCTTCCCTTTAATCTAAGGCTCTGCCCTCAGGTCCTCGTCTCTCCTGCCAATGGAAACATCCATGTCGTCCCACGTCCACTCTGTCCAGGCCATTCAGTATTCTGTAAGTTTCCATCAGATTCCCCCCTCATCCTTCTAAACTCCATCGAGTATAGTCCCAGAGTCCTCAAACGTTCATCATATGTTAAGCCTTTCATTCCTGAGGAGAAAGTGAGGTCTGCAGATGCTGGAGATCAGAGATGGAAATGTGTTGCTGGAAAAGCGCAGCAGGTCAGGCAGCATCTAGGGAACAGGAGAATCGACATTTTGGGCATTAGCCCTTCTTCCTGAAGAAGGGCTAATGCCCGAAACGTCGATTCTCCTGTTCCCTAGATGCTGCCTGACCTGCTGCGCTTTTCCAGCAACACATTTCCATCTCTTTCATTCTTGAGATCTTGTCAATGAAACATTAAAAACAAAAGTCAACCTGAAGTATTAATTCTGTTTCCCCCTCCAGATGCTGCTTGATCTATTGAGTATTTCCAATAGTATATGCATTTGGCATCTTGTGGATTTTGCTCTTATTCCAACTTTTCCACCACCCTTAATTACAAATATATCATTCCTCATTTCTCAGTCTGACCTCTGTACTTTTCAGGAAATGATTTCTCCCAGATACACCTCATTACCTGAGATTGTGGTATTTCATTGAAGAGATATGAACCTCACTCACTAGTTAGAGAACTGGCAGGAACTCCCTGTTGCAGTTTTGTGGAAGGCCACAGGAATTAAGTGCCGAACAAGTACTCAAATTCCAGAGCTGGGTACTCCCTGGGATTAAAAAATCCCGGAAGTGGAAAATTTACCCTTTGAGAGCTGCCAGCCAAACAAGGGCCAGCAGCTGTTCATCATAAACAGTGTAACCAGGGGAGAGTTGTAGCTGCTGGTAATGTGTCCTGAAATCCTAAGGATCAAAAAAGAGCCATGAGTGATAGCAAGAAAGGAGTTGCAAGGCTGAGGGTCATGGAAGAAGTGTTGAGATGTTGGCAGTCAAGGCAGAAGATGGCTATAAACAAGTGCCCTCTCCTTTCCAATGCCAAGTTCCACTGAATGCCTTTGAATAGAGTCTAAAACACCTCTCCTGCCTGCCCCTCAGACTCCCTGGAGTCTGTTCAGCTTCCCATGTGGCATACTGCCAAGCTCACCAATGGTTGGATGTCAGCTGCAGTAGCTTTTTCCTTTGGCTCTTTTTCTTTTATTTCTGCTTTTTTTTTAAGTTATAGTTTTGCATTGCATATTTTATATTTTAAGATGGTGCCTGAGAATGGCAACTTTGTAGACTTTTTATTGTAATCCTGTATTGCTGTACTTGAGTACATGTGGTAATAAAATCTAATTTGGACTTAAGGACTCAGTCAGTGATGGGTCTGAAGACTGTCTATGAACCTACATATCTCAGACTCAGCTGGGAGAGAGGCAAAACAATGGCAACTTTCCTTCCCTTGGCATTTTCTAGTGCAAGCACAGAAGATGCAACAATTGTTCTTTTGTCTTGTTTTATGTCTATCCAGCCATACAAACAGTCCTTTAAGTTGAGACAGAATTTATAGTTACATTCTCCAAATTACTATACTATCTTTACAACACATGATATAGTTTATTTTGCACTGGGGACACGAAACACAGCTTGGTGGATTGTTGTACAGATGTCTGCACTCTGCCAGAAAATATGTTCCCTGTTGCTTTTTGCTTCAAGTCGTTATTGTACTGTCACTCCTAATTTTTATTTTATTTCCTAATTTTAACATCCTAGATTACTCCAACCTGACTCAACACAAAGAATAATAACATAATTTTTCCAATGATAGTTGCTTGCCCCGTTCCAATTTCATTTTCAGGAGGTAGATGTCACTGGTAAGACTGCCATAAGGTTTGCATTCACTCAAAACCCAATCCTGACAAATATTACTGGATGAAATTAGATATGAGGATGAACTGAATCAGAATTATATTTTGCTTTGGGAGCTGACTAACTGAGAGAAAACAGCATCTTCAGGGCAGTTATAATAATTGTAGTCGCTACTGGGATTGAAAGGGATGTGGGTTAATCAGTTTGACAGTCATTTCATAGGTTAAGTGCAATAAATGTGTAGAAAAGAAACAGTCATGAACTGTAAGTATTTGTGTGACAAACCATCAAAGTATGATGAATGCTGTGGTAAAGGAAATACAATATTAGATGGCTACAAACTGTATTTGCTGGTCAATGGTCAACAATTTCAGTTTACTGTGCCCAGTTTTAGACTCCTTACCGAAGAGGTATATATTTGAACTTCAGAGAGTGCAAGAGGCAACAAAAGTTCACGAGATTGTTTCTCACAATGAGAGTGTTGCCTTGTGAGGAAGTATCCAGACTGATGCTCCCTCGCCTTTAGAAGAATGAAAGATAATTCCATTTAAATATACAGGATTGACAGAGTAGATACTGTGTGGCTAATTCGCAATAGCTGGAGAATCTAAATCTCAGGCAATGCCTTACCAATATATTTTACTATTGTCACCTCATTTTGAGACTTGAAGATTGCTGCAACTCTTGAGAGATCTGCAAGTCTGTTGGGGTAAGTGGGTGTGGTAGGAGAGAGGTGAAAATGTATTGCTGGAAAGGCCCTCCTGAAGAAGGGCTCATACCCGAAACGTCGATTCTCCTGCTCCTTGGATGCTGCCTGACCTGCTGCGCCTTTCCAGCAACACATTTTCAGCTCTGATCTCCAACATCTGCAGTCCTCACTTTCTCGTGGTGTGAGAGAGTGGCAAGAAAATAGGGAGAACTCTGAGCATGGATGAGGCCGGAGAAAAATGGAAGAGCAGGGGGCTGGTAGAGAGCAGAATTACTACTGCTGTCCCTGTTGGCATTACTGGCATTATCATCAGTGTGCTGGCAATCCCAAAGTTTCAGTCTGGAGCTCCATACCAGGTCTGTCCTGACTCCCCTGTTTGGAAAACTCTGATCTAGTGAAAGTAGTTTCTAGACAAGGAAATAGCTGTTCAGATAGAGATGAGGGTCAATGTTATCACTTAGCAGGTTGTGAATTCTTGGAATTGTCCACCCCAGAGGGTTGTGAATGTACAGATTTTGAGTGAAATCGAGGCTGAAATGAATAAATTGATAGAAGTATTGTTTCTGAGAGAGTAAGGCAAGATGGAGATTAGGAAGTAAAGTGAAGTTGATTAGAAGATCAGCCATGATCCTATTAAATGATGGAAGTTTGAAGCTCCCTGTTTCCTACCTATTCCTGAATACGATGCCTAGTTTGACATACATGAACACGCTCCTCAGTGGACAGCAGGCCATATGTCTTTCAGAAGACGGCACAATGTTGCACACACTACCTTTACAACCTGAAAACAGATAGGAAGGAAATAGAAATGACGACAATTATATCACCCCACACTGAGAACATGAAAATAATGTAAACCCCCAATTTTAACCCCACCAATTTGGCTGGAACGGGGTCCAGTTAATTTTTTCATCAAAGTCCTTGCAGTGTAAGAATTGATTGATGTAAAATAGACAATATACACAAACATACTCCATCTAGTCAGGCGAGTTAATTTAAAATCAGGCATATAATTTGGGAGAATCACAGAATGTGATAGAGATTACAATCCAAAAATTAGAAGTCCATGATTCACAATGGCTAACCAGCCATAGCACATCATAGTGATACCATCATGTGTCATCTCAGAACCCAATACTCCCTTCAAGCCTCCAACATCATTGAACTAACGGATCAATCTTGGTTCTACAGGCAGTACACAAACGAATGAACCTAAATCTATCAGCATTGTTTACCAAGTTGTCACAAGGAGTGTGACTAAGAGTGGCAGATGGTGGGAAAATCTGCAATATTCCACCTCACCACTAGCATTTCCAAGCCATAGGCATAAAATCTATCATATAATTGTTCGGACACATGGGGTTATCAATAAAGAAGTCAAGGGTTGTGGGTGAGGGGTGTGGGGTGAGGGAGTGTTGGCAGGAAAATGGAGTTGGCGTCAAGATCAGATCAGTCACGATCTTATTTAATGATTGTGAGATTCGACAAGCTGTGTGATCTAGTCCTGCTTCTATTTCACATTGTGATGCTACTGTGCCTTTAAGAGAGATGTGTTCTGCCCTGTTTCCCTTGCAGAGCAGTGTTGTCACTAAGTCTCTTTCAGACAGGTGGTTGGTAAACAGCTTTGGAGTTCTCCCTGGCTGTTTCTTCTAAAATAAGATGAAAGGATCACGAGTGGGTGGGATCAGGGCTTACATAGACCCAGGAAGGCTTAGTTTTGCTTCCAATTAGTTGAGAACATAGAACAGACAATATAGAACAGTACAGCACACTATAGGCCCTTCGGCTCTCGATGTTGTGCCGACCTTTTACCCTACTCTACAATCAAACTTACATGTCCTTCATTTTACTATCATCCTATGAGCCTATCCAAGAGTCACTTAAATGTACTGAATGCATCTGACTCTACCACTGCTGGCAGTGCATTCCATGCACCCTCCACTGCCTGGATAAAGATATGACCTCTGATATCTCCCCTAAACCTTCCTCCAATTATTTTAAGATTATGCCTCCTCAAGATAGCTATTTCCGCCCTGGGAAAAAAGTATCTGGCTATCCAGCGTATCTATGCCTCTCACCATCTTGTACGCCGCTATCAAATCACCTCTCTCCCTTCTTCACTCCAATGAGAAAAGCTTTAGCTCCCTCAACCTTTCTTCATAAGACATGCACTCCAGTCCAGGCAGCAACCTCTCCACCCCACTCCCAGCTCCATCCCCATACCAGGTCCTAGCTCCGAGCCCTGCTGAGGTTTCTTCATCCCCCAAGACCTCCCCCTCACTGAGGGCAAATGATCAGTCTGCAGCAAAGGCCTTACCTTCAAACCCCTCTGTTCACGGACAAACGAATTCAACAGGTGTTGTGATGTTGAACATGTCTTCTGACGCCTCCGCCTCCGAGCTTACTTTTTCAATCAGGACTCCCTCCCACCTTCCGAGGACCCTTTCACCTGCCTCCAACACACTCCGTCCACCTGGACACCCTGTGCCAGTCTGTTACCCGCCCTTTACCTCTTTATTTCCAACTGCCACCAGGACATTGACTACCTCAACTTGTCCACCCCCTCACCACTTCACCCTCTCACCCTCACAAAGCACAGACTCAACTCCCTCTGCTCCAATCCCAACCTCACCATCAAACCAGCGGACAAGGCGGGGGGGGGGGGGGTGGTGGTAGTTTGGCGCACTGACCTCCACACTGCTAAAGCCAGGCACCAACTTGAACACACCTCCTCCTACTGCCATCTCACCATGACCTCATTCCCCCCATCACCAAACCATCACCTCCCAGGCTGTCCACAACCTCATCACCTCAGGTGATCTCCCACCCACAACTTCCAACCTCATAGTTTGGGAACCCCGCACCATCCGATTCTACTTCCTCCCCAACATCCACAAGCCTGACTACCTCAGCCGACCCATTGTTTCAGCATGCTCCTGCCCCACCAAATTCATCTCCACATTCCTCGATACTGTCCTATCCCCTCTGGTCCAGGAACTCCCCACATACATTCGAGACACCATCCACACCCTCCACTTCCAAGACTTTGGTTTCCCTGGCCCCCAATACCTCATCTTCACCATGGACATCTAGTCCCTATACACCTCCATCCGTCATGACCAGGGCCTCCAACCCTCTGTTTCTTCCTCTCCCAACATCCCCACCAGTAGCTTCCACTGACACTCTAATGCATTTGGCTGAACTGGTCCTCACCCTCAACAATCTCTCCTTCGAATCTCTCTCTTCCTCCAGACAAAAGAGGTAGTCATGGGCATCCGCATGGGCCCCAGCTATGTGGAACAGTCCATCGCCCACAGTTACACCAGCACCATTCCCCACCTCTTCCTCTGCTAAATTGATGACTGCATCGGCGCCACCTCATGCTCCCACAAGGCGGTTGAACAATTTATCAACTTCACCAACATATTCCACCCTGACCTAAAATTAATCTGGACTATCTCTGATACCTCCCTCTCCTTCCTGGACCTCTCCATCTCTATCAACAGTGACCAACTCAAAACTGACATTTTCTACAAACCCACCAACTCCCACAGCTACCTGGATTACACCTTCTCCCACTCTGCCTCCTGCAAAAATGTTATCCCTTATTCCCAGTTCCTCTGCCTCCACCGTGTCTGCTCCCAGGAGGACCAGTTCCAAACACAACACAATTGATTACGTCCTTCTTTAAAGACCACAATTTCCCATCCCACGTGGTTGATGATGCCCTCCAGCGCATCTCATCCACTTCCCGTAGCTCTGCCCTCAAACGCCACCCCTCCAACCACAACAAGGACGCAACCACCCGGTCCTCACTTTCCACCCCACCAACCTCCATATACATCCCATCATTATCCGCCATTTCTGCCACCTACAAATAGACCCCACCACCAGACATATATTTCCTTCCCCACCCCATCCGCTTTCCATAAAGACCATTCCCTCCGTGACTAACTCGTCAGGTCCACGCCCCCCAACAACCCACCATCCCCTCCCAGTACCTTCCCTGCCACCACAGAAATTACAAAAAGTGCACCCACACCTCCCCCCTCACCTCTGTCCATGGCTCCAAAGTGGCCTTTCACATCCATCAAAGTTTCACCTACACTTCCACACTTGTCATTTACTGTACCCATTGCTCCCAATGCGGTCTCCACTAGACAGGGCGCCTACTTGGGGAGAGAGGACGCCTACTCACGGAGCCCTTCAGAGAACATCTCCGGGACACTCACACCAACCAGCCCCACCACTCAGTGGGCCAAACACTTCAATTTCCCCTCCCACTCCACCGAGGACATGCAAGTACTGGGCCTCCTCCATTGTCACTCCCTTACCACCCGACACCTGGAGGAAGAACGCCTCATCTTCTGCCTTGGAACCCCATGGCATCAATGTGGATTTTACCAGTTTCCTCATTTCCCCTCCCCACACCTACACGAGTTCCAACCTGCCAGCTCAGCATCGCCCTCATGACCTGTCCCACCTGTCCATCTTCCTTTCCACCTATCCACTCCACCCCCCCCACCTATCACCTTTACCCCCACCTTCATCCTCTTATTGCACTCTCTGCTACCTTTCCCCTAGCCCCACCCCCCTCCCATTTATCTCTCCACCCGTGAGGCTTCATTGCTGATGAAGGGCTTTTGCCCGAAACATCGATTTTCCTGCTCCTCGAATGCTGCCTGACCGCTGTACTTTTCCAGCACCACACTTTCAATTAAAGTCTCCTCTGCACCTTCTCTAAAGCTTCCACATTCTTTTTATAATGTCGCGACCAGAACTGAACACAATATTCCAAGTGTAGTCTAACCAGGGATCTATAGAGCTGCAGCATAACCTCATTGCTCTTAAACTCACCTCTCCCCACCCCCCACTGCCGCCTAATGAAAGCCAAACATACAACCCTATCAACTTGAGTAGCAACTTTGAGGGATCTATGGACATTGACCCCAAGATCCCTCTGTTCCTCCACACTGTCAAAAATCCTGCCTTTAACTCTGTGTTCTGCATTCAAATTCGATCTTCCAAAATTAATCAATTCATACTTTTCTTGGTTAAACTCCATCTGCCATTTTTCAGCTCAGTTCTGCACCTTGTCAATGGCCCATTGCAACCTACAGCAACCCTCCACACTATCCAGCACTCCACCAACCTTGGTATCATCAGTCAACTTACTAATCTACCCTTCCACTTCCTCATCCAATTCATTTATAAAAATCACAAAGAGCAGAGGTCCCAGAACAGATCCCTGTGGCATACTACTCGGTCATCGAGCTCCAGGCTGAATACTTTCCATCAGCCACCACCCTCTGTCTTCCATGGGCCAGCCAATTCTGGATCTAGACAGCCAAATTTCCCTGTATTCCATGCTTCCTTACTTTCTGAATGATCCTAGGATGGGAAACCTTATCAAATGCCTTGCTAAAATTCATGTACACCATATCTGCTGGTCTTTCTTCATCAGTGTTTTGTCACATCCTCAAAGAACTCAATAAGGCTTGTGAGACATGACCTGCCCGTCACAAAGCTATGCTGACTATCTCTAATCAAACTATGGTTTTCCAAGTAATCATATATCCTGTCTCTCAGAATTCTCTCCAATAATATTTCCACCACAGACATAAGACTGATTGGCCTGTAATTCCCCTTCTTGAACAAGGGAATAACATTTGTCACCCTCTAATCATCTGGCATTACTACAGTTAACAATGAGGATGCAAAGATCATCACCAACGGTGCAGCAATCTCTTACCTCATTTTCAGTAGTTACCTTAGGCATGTCCTGTCTGGCTGAAGGGACTTATCTATTCTCATGCTTTGCAGAGTTTTCAGCACACCCATCAACCTGTTTGAGCATACCAGCCAGTTTCACATTTTCCTCACAAAAGTCAACAATCTTCTCACTGGTGAATTCTGAAGCAAAGTATTCATTAAGGACCTCCCCTAAGTCCTCCAACTCCAGGGACAAGTTCCCTTATTATCCTTGATCAGTCCTACCCTCACTCTGGCCATCATCACATAAGTGCCTTCAGGTTTTCCTTAATCCTACCCGCTATAGCTTTTTCATTCCCCTTTCTAACTCTCATAAATCGATTCTTCAGTTCTTTCCTGGCTACCGTGTAATGCACTAGAGCCCTGTCTGATCCCTGCCTCCTCAACTTTAAGTAAGTTTCCTTCTTCCTGTTGACTAGATGTTCCACATTCCTTGTCACCCAAGGTTCCTTCATCCTACCATCCCTTCCTTGCCTCAGTGGGACAAACCTATCCAGTACTCTCAGCAAGCGCTCCTTAAACAAACTACATTTTCTTGTGATCATTGTTATCAAAATGCACCCCCCCCCCCCCGCCCCCGACCCCTGCCACCAAGAGATCGGACACCTGACATAGTTCATTATCATGCATTAAATCCAATGTGGCCTCCCCTATAGATAATCTATCTACATAATGAGTCAGGAATCCTTCTTGGATATATCTGACAAAAACTGCTCCATCCAAACTGTTTGCAACAAGGAGGTTTCAATCAATAGGAGGTATGTTGAAGGGACCCATGACCCTTTTACTTCTATACCTTTCCAAAATCTGTCTCCCAATCTGCTCCTTCATGTCTCTATTGCTATTGGGGATCAGTAGAAAACTCCCAATAAAGTGACTGCTCTTTTCGTGTTTCTGACTTCCACCCATACTGACAAACCCTCCTCGACAACCGCCCTTTCTGTGGCTGAGATACCATCCCTGATTAGCAATGCTACTCCTCCACCTCTTTTACCTCCCCCATTATTCCTTTTGAAACATCTAAACCGCGGAACATCCAACAGCCATTCCTACCCCTGTGATATCTAAGTCTCCATAATGGCCACAACATCATAATTCCAAGTACTGATTCATGCTCTAAGTTTTCTAGCCTTATTCCTGATATGGAGAAAGTTTCTGTTAGCTGGCTGCTGGAGCTGAGAGCTTCAGTTCACTGTTTCACAGCAAGGCTTTCTCTTAACAATCAATGGGAGCAGCTTGCTTCTTTCTTCTGGATTAGAGAGAGACAGCACATGAGAACCAGAACTATTTTGCTGAATTTCATTTTTGCCAAAGGGTGCACATGTGATTTGCTGCCTATACTGGAACAATTGATAATTAGTGGTCAAATAATACGTTATCTTGTTAAATAGTTGGGTTTTGGTTATGCCTTTTGTTTTTGTAATAAATTACATTGCAAAAATAACACGTGTTTTGATTAAAGCCTATCGAATCACATCAGGAACATAGTACCTTACAGTTGTCTTTAAATAAATATAAGAGTTAGGATCTAGGCCATCTCCTTACAATTCTTTGGTGTGGGGAACATTGTCTGGTCCATAACAATATGTTCTTATAAGACCGGGACATGGTGCATTTGGATAGTTGTGGGATATCTAACTCGATGTGTCAGAATGACAATTATCAACAGTGTTATGAGAACTGAAGCATTAAAAATGTGGGGTGTGGGAACCTTGAAATCATTGAAGAATACAGCCCCAGATTCTATCACTAAGTACAATCTGATTTTCTTTTGCACGCACGGTTCCCCTGAAACTGCAGATTGCGATGGTTCACGGACTCCCAGTACAACTGCTTGTTCTGTGGTGCTGTGGAGTCCGTGGACCATGTATATGTGTGGTGTGGGTGCTTGCACTCCCTTTTTAGCTTTTGAGAGAACATTCTCCTCTGTGCTTGGCTGTACTTCAGTCCCACACTCCTGAACTTTGGGCACCCAGCGCGGAGTGGGGAGGGTAGGTCAGAAGATCGCCTTGTGCGTTTGTTTTTGGGCGTGGCCAAACTGGCCATAAACAGGTCCAGGCAACGGGCCATGGAGGGTGTTGTTATGGCCGATTGCCTGCCCCTATTTTGCAGCTAAGTCCAAGCCTGGGTGTCTCTGGAGAAGGAACACGTGGTGTCTACCAACTTCCTCAAGCTGTTCAGGGTGAGGTGGGCACCGCAGGGAGAGAAGTGTTTTATTTCCCTCTCCAACTCTACCTTGATCTAATCCCTGCCCTCCTGTCCACTTTTTTGATCATGCAGCATTGCCCTTTGCTGAGAAGTGCACTGTTTGTCATTGGCCACTCTGGTGTTTCCTTTCTTCCCGGTGGTGGAATATAAATACAGATTTATGCTCTTGTTGTTTTTCACAGTGTCCTACACCTGCACACACATGACATGGGTGCTGGGAAAAAAATATAAGTCCTACCGACGTTAGGCAAAAAAATATATAACCAGGAGATTTAGAGTCCCCTCAGTTTAGGGGACTGATTCTGTGCTAAAAATAAAGAAAAAAAAAGAAAAAATACAATCTGATTTTTTTTTTCTAAAAATGGTTGAATGTACCACACCTATGAGGGAATTTCAGCAACATACTCCCTGCAATGTTACTGACAATGCTGACAGGTGAAACATTCATCTTGAAATTCATTTCTCAAATAAAAAAGAAGCTGGCTCCTTTTTGGAAAATGATGGTTCCCTCAGAGATTGATTTTTTTTTCTCATTAAAGCTGAAGGGCCTTTCTGAGCCCCCAGTGACTTATGACAGTTCTTAATAGGTGATTGTTGAGCTGAAGTCAACAAAAGGCTATCTGGAAGCTGAACAATTCTCCCTTTTCAACTATGGAATGTGTATTGAAGACTTGTTAGAAATGAAAATGTTATTACCATTCCTAAATGAAGTGAAGTTGAAGCATTGCCAACCCCCACCGGAATCTGCCCCAGTTTCTAGTCTGCTATATATCTCAGTGGAAGCGTAGGATTAATTTAAATTCCAGGTTAATGGCATTTAGTAGCTAACAAATTAGTGCCAGTGCTTTCTTAGATGTATGTGTTTTATGTCAAGTGTTTGGATATGGTATTTTTTAAAAATTCATTCATAAGATTAGGTGTCACAAAGTTGGTTTATTTTTTTCTAAAAGCTGTTCCTTTTCTCAAGGATACTATCTCTTTGTATTTTATCAGAGGGGTTGTAAACGCTCCAGGTGCCGATTAGACCAGTTTGTTACAGAGATTAAAGGTTATTGAGAGGCCTTTTTGTTTATATGTAAACAAATGAGACTTCAGGCCAAAATGATCATGTTTTAGAAGTGACCTGTATAAAGAGAAGGGAGTGGTCAGCTCTCTAGCTGAGCAGTTCAGTCCAGAACTAGTTAGGAGTTCGACAGTGAGCTGTGTGGAAACTCTCTCTCTCTCATTCTGTCCTTCTAACTTCAACCTATAAGCATCTATTCCATTTTTAAACTGTTTTAAGGGGTTTGCTTTTGGGACTGTTGTGTATTTTTGGAACAACATAATTAAGTCTAGATTGGATAGACTGCGTTCTGTAGGAGTTCTTTATTCTGCTCTTTGTGCTTCCTTATGTAATTTTGTGAATAAATTTCTGCTTGTTTTAAAACCTAGTAATCACCCTAGTTAGCTTACTCCGGGTAATTTTCACTGTACACTTACCAAAACAAATTGCAAAGTTATGGTCTGGGTTGCCTGCTCAAGAATGTTTTGAGTGGCTTGGCTGAGTCCAGAACAGAGGGCATCACTGACTAAGCCAGCGTTCATTGACTACTCATAATTGCTCAGAAGGCTGTTAAGACTCAACCATGTTACTCTGAAACTGGAGCTACATGTAGGCCAGACCAGGTCAGGATGGCAGTTTCCTTTCCTAAAGGACATCAGTGAACCAGATGGGCTTTCCTGACAATTGGTAGTGGACTCATGGTCATCATTATATGTTTAATTCTAGATTTTTAAAATTGAATACAAATTCTAACATCTGCTGTCAGAAGATTAGAACAAGGGTCCCAAGAAAATTACCTGGATATCTTGATTAGCAATGCAGTGGCAATGCCACCAAGCCACCAGGTCCCTTATACACCTCTGAGAAATAGTCCTTCTAGCCCAGACGCAAGGACACTACCCCAGCATCAGCAGTGTTTCCTAACATATTCAATTGAATGCCTTAACCATTTTATTGTCAATATATTATGGCACTAATTAACATAGCAAGCAATTAAACAGAGAGAGGACAGACCCTAGTTCACCTGGGAATGGTAACGAGCTTCATAGTTGAACTGGGAAAGAGAAAGGATGATGTCAAATGGGGTCCAGAAGGTTCTGAAGTCAAGATTATAATTGACCAAACATAAAAAATGAATTGACCAAATGATTAAAGCACCACCAGTCCACCTAGTTTTGTAAAGGTGGTTAAAAAGAAAGGAGAAACAATGAAGACAAGGCCTTTACAATAGTATCTTGAGCTCATGTAGAATTAACAAATGACTGAATGATAGAGACAGAGAGACAGAGACAGAAGATGTTCCAAAGTAATTCCAGCTGGGACAGTATTAGTGGCTCCTAAACCAAATGTAATAATGAAAAGAGAAATTATTTGGTCATAGCTGATATTTATCACAGCTCAGATGTATGGTGGTAAACTCCCCAGTTGTGACTGTGTGCTATCACTGCTGGTTCTGGAATGTGAAAATTTTTGATGTAAAACTAATTTCACATCTCATTCTCACTGCAAGCAAAGAAGAAAGTTAAAATCTGAACTTGGAAAAAAAAATTAGAAAGCATTCATTGTTGTAGGAGAAGGAGAGAGAGAAACCAACTTTTTCTGTAATGGTCCCTGAATTGAATGTTAACTCTGTGGAATGGTTTGTGCCCATTTCATTTATTAGTTGTTATATGTTGTCTTATATAATTTATATAGTTTCATTCTATGGAGATGGAGGTCTGGAAATACTTTGAGTTCAGTTTATATTTTGGGAATGAATGACAATGTGCAAGTGTGGTGAGTGTGTATTCTTATCAGTATGAAACATGTATGGTTATCATTAGAACCTTTTTATGGAACTATCAGTGTTGTGTGAAAGAAAGACCTGCTATGAAATGTTGAATTAGAAGGTTTTTTTCTCAGAAGCTTGGTTTAAAAGAATAAATACTTTTTTTAAAATTGTTTGAATAAAGCCAATTGAATGAGTAAAATTAAAATTAAATGACAATTTATTTCCTCTTTCTTTAAAATACTGCAAAATCTGTGTTTTGTTTCATTTGTGGAAAGGGTACTGTGTAAATATTTAATTTCAGAATTTTTATGATTGAATTATCATGTTTGGAATTTCATTTCCTGGCCACAGTGAACTTCCAAATATTATTTTCACCACAAGTGAATATTTAATTTTGGGTGATAAGATTTAATCATTCTAAATATTGATTGATGTGCATTATGTTCCAGCAGTGTGGAGAATTGGAATTTCTGGACAGGAGGAAGACCATAAGACCATAAGACATAGGAGTGGAAGTAAGGCCATTCGGCCCATCGAGTCCACTCCGCCATTCAATCATGGCTGATGGGCATTTCAACTCCACTTACCCACATTCTCCCTGTAGCCCTTAATTCCTTGCAACATGAAGAATTTATCAATCTCTGCCTTGAAGACATTTAGCGTCCTGGCCTCCACTGTACTCTGCGGCAATGAATTCCACAGGCCCACCACTCTCTGGCTGAAGAAATATCTCCGCATTTATGTTCTGAATTTACCCCCTCTAATTCTAACGCTGTGTCCATGGGTCCTAGTCTCCTCGCCTAACGGAAACAATTTCCTAGCGTCCATCCTTTCCAAGCCATGTATTATCTTGTAAGTTTCTATTAGATCTCCCCTTAATCTTCTAAACTCCCATGAATATAATCCCAGGATCCTCAGCCGTTCCTCGTATATTAGACCTACCATTCCAAGGATCATCCGTGTGAATCTCTGCTGAACACGCTCCAGTGAGGTGTGGGGACCAAAACTGGACACAGTACTCCAAATGGGGCCTAACCAGAGCTTTATAAAGTCTCAGTAGCACAATGGTGCTTTTATATTCCAACCCTCTTGAGATAAATGACAACATTGCATTCGCTTTCTTAATCATGGACTCAACCTGCATGTTTACCTTTAGAGAATCCTTGACTAGCACTCCCAGATCCCTTTGTACTTTGGTTTTATGAATTTTTTCACCGTTTAGAAAGTAGTCCATGCTTGTATTCTTTTTTCCAAAGTGCAAGACCTCGCATTTGCTCACATTGAATTCCATCAACCATTTCCTGGACCACTCTCCCAAACTGTCTAGATCCTTCTGCAGCCTCCCCACTTCCTCAGTACTACCTGCCTGTCCACCTAACTTTGTATCATCGGCAAACTTCGCTAGAATGCCCCCAGTCCCTTCATCCAGATCACTAATATATAACGTGAACAGCTGCGACCCCAACACTGAACCCTGCGGGACACCGCTTGTCACCGGCTGCCATTCCGAAAAAGAACCTTTTATCCTAACTCTCTGCCTTCTGTCAGACAGCCAATCCTCAATCCATACCAGTAGCTCACCTCGAACACCATGGGCCCTCACTTTACTCAGCAGCCTCCCGTGTGGCACCTTATCAAAGGCCTTTTGGAAGTCCAGATAGACCACATCCACTGGGTTTCCATGGTCTAACCTACTTGTCACCTCTTCAAAGAACTCCAACAGGTTTGTCAGGCACGACCTCCCCTTACTAAATCCATGTTGACTTGTTCTAATCCAACCCTGCTCTTCTAAGAATTTAGAAACCTCATCTTTAATGATGGATTCTAGAATTTTACCAACAACCGAGGTTAGGCTAATTGGCCTATAATTTTCCATCTTTTGTCTTGATCCTTTCTTGAACAAGGGGGTTACAACAACGAACTTCCAATCATCCGGGACTTTCCCTGACTCCAGTGACTTTTGAAAGATCTCAACCAACGCCTCTGCTATTTCCTCAGCCACCTCCTTCAGAACTCTATGATGTAGCCCATCGGGGCCAGGAGATTCATCAATTTTAAGACCTTTTAGCTTTTCTAGCACTTTCTCTTTTGTAATGGCAACCATACTCAACTCAGCCTCCTGACTCCCTTTAATTGTTGGGATATTACTCATGTCTTCCACTGTGAAGACTGACGCAAAGTACTTCTTAAGTTCTCCGGCTATTTCCTTATCTCCCATCACTAGGCTTCCAGCATCAGTTTGAAGTGGCCCAATGTCTACTTTTGCCTGTCGTTTGTTTCTTATGTATTGAAAGAAACTTTTACTATCATTTCTAATATTACTGGCTAGCCTACCTTCATATTTGATCCTCTCCTTCCTTATTTCTCTCTTTGTTATCCTCTGTTTGTTTTTGTAGCCTTCCCAATCTTCTGATTTCCCAGTGCTCTTGGCCACTTTATACGATCTCTCTTTTTCTTTAATACATTTCCTGACTTCCTTTGTCATCCATAGCTGTCTAATCCCTCCCCGGATAATCTTTCTTTTCTTGGGGATGAACTTCTGTACAGTGTCCTCAATTATACCCACAAACTCCTGCCATTTTTATTCTACTGTCTTCCCCGCTAGGCTCTGCTTCCAGTCTATTTTCGTCAGTTCCTCTCTCATGCCCTCTTAATTACCTTTATTTAACTGTAACACCATTACATCCGATTTTGCCTTCTCTCTTTCAAACTGCAGACTGAACTCTACCATATTATGATCACTGCTTCCTAAGTGTTCCCTTACTTAAAGATTTTTTATAAAGTCTGGTTCATTACATAGCACTAGGTCCAGAATAGCCTGCTCCCTTATGGGCTCCATGACAAGCTGTTCCAAAAAGCCATCCTGTAAGCATTCCATGAATTCCCTTTCTTTGGATCCACTGGCAACATTAACCTCCTTTGCCTTGGTTTTCACTACTCTCTTTAGCCAATAGCTGCTGGCTGCTGTTTAATTTAGTTTGGCCAATTTTCAGTCAGGTTTGATTTCTCCTGCTGTTTCAATTTAGAATGTCCAATTTTGGGCTCATGGTTGCTTGACCACACCTATGTCAGTCAATTCTTGTTCCACATTTTCTAATATTGTGTGAATATTGTGGAGAAAATTAGCCTGTTGCCTACTGTGGAAACTGAGCCAAATCACACCAGGATCAGATTGGCCTGGATGACCAAGGAAAATGACTGCCAATGTTTTACAAAATATTTTAGCGTAGCCCGCTTTGTAAAAAAATGTGCTGAATAATGTTTCTCAGGAGGGAACCGACAGCTCACCAGTATCCAACAGTTTTTATTTCATTCTCACATTCTACCGGATACTGCTGTATTAATGCCTTCCCATGACAAGAGTAAGCATTCCTGTTGTTCTTTCTCCCATCTCACCCGTTACCAACCCTTTTATCTTTTCACCTCATGAAAGACCTGCTGTGTTTTTTATCCCCCAGGTTCTGTATTTTGCTTCTCATCGGCATGAATAATGGATCAGATAAATAAGACAAATTTGAAAAATGCCTTTCAGCTTAAATAGGTCACCCTGTTAGTTAGGCCATTCCTTCTGTTTGGGCACCTATCAGTGTAGGTGATACGCAGAGAGTGAACATTAGAATTAGCACTTCTGTCAGTGACAGAGAGCTAATTACGTATAGGTGACAAGTCATAAGTAAGTTATTAATGTCTCCGTTATGAGACCAATAAGACAGCTATAACACCAAACTGCAATTATTCATACAGCTGGACTCTCAAACTTTTGCCCCAGTTAAAATGATAGCAATTTATTTTCTTTAGTTAGATATAAATTACCATGTGTGTTTGGTGCTTTTGATATTTGTCACTGCTTCAGTTGTGCTGTCTCTCACCTCCCTCCTAAGGTATGAAAGATCACTATGCCAATCATCTCCAGAAGAAGGAATTAAATTCAAAAAGTTAAACTAACCTAAATTTCAGTATGCAAGACTCACTTCTAAGTATGGGATCTGATGATCTTCAGCCTCTTAAAAAGATGGATGTAACAAATGCATTTCAAACAATTGTTTCAAACAGTGTGACTGTGTGCCGACAGTAAGAAATGCAAATGCAGAAGCAGCAATGAAAAAGTATCAGCCAATCGAACACACCTGCAGTAATGATCTTTTCATGGTTCGGAAGCAGCTAATGAGCCACTTGACCCACTATAAATTTTGCAAAGTCCAAGAAGCTAGCTGTGGAATGTGAAATAATGGCAGAACATTACTCAATGACAGCAACACCAGTCAGTCATAGTGCACAGCAAAAGTGGAACAACCTAGTTTCGGGGAGACATGAAGAGAGTTTTGGAAAAATCCACTGCTCAAAAAGTTCAACTGCTTAGCACAATGAAAGCTGGGACAGGCAAGAGGCTCCACCCTCAACCACTTCCAATGTGACCCAGGTAAACTGCCATCTCTTGAAGACTTGCAGTGCAGGCACCCTCTGTGAAGGGTTAGAGAGAAAAAGAAAATGAACACTTGCATTTGTGTATCACTCTTCACAACCTTAGAGCGATCCAAATCACTTAGATCTGATGGACTACTTTGGAAGTATGATCACTGTTATAATGTAAGAAAGATATAAACATAGAAAATAAGAACAGGAAGAGGCCATTCAGCCCTTTGAGCCTGCTCTGCCATTCAACATGATCATGGCTGATCATCCAACTCAGTTCCCTGTTCCCACTGTCACCCCATTCTCTTTCATCCCTTTCGCCCCAAGAAAAATATTTAACTCCTTCTTGAAAACATTCAATGCTTTGGCTTCAATCACTTTATGTGGCAAAGAATTCTACAAATTCACCACTCTGTGTGAATAAATCTCTCCTCATCTCACTTCTAAGTGACCTCATCATATCCTTAGACTGTAACCTTTAGCTCTGGACTCCCTGACTATCAAGAACATCCCTTCTGCTTTTACACTGTTGAGTTCTGTTCAGATTTCATAGGTTTCCATAAGGTCCCTCTCCTTCTTCTAAAATTTAATTAATGTAGTGCTAATTGATCAATTCTCGCTTTATATATCAGTCCTGCCATCTGAGGAATGTTGTGGTAGCCAACCTGACCACTATAGGGTTCTACTAACAGCAATGCAATAATGATCAGATAGTTGTTTTACTAATATGACTGAGGGAATAAATACTGGGAAGAATGCCAGGGATAACATTGCTGCTCTTTACGCACTTTCTCTCAGCACTTTTGCTTGCAAATATGTAAGTTAGCTCGCTGAGCTGGAAGGTTTCTTTTCAGATGTTTCATCACCATAACTAAGTAACATCATCAGTGAGAATCTCTGGTGAAGTGCTGGTGGTATCTCCTGCCTCTCTCTTTATAGGTCTTCGTTTCTTAAGGTGGGTGATGTCATTTCCGGTTCATTTTTTCAGGAGAAGGTAAGTGGGATCTAAGTCGATATGCTTATTGATGGAGTTCTGGTTAGAATGCCATATCTCTAAGAATTCTCGTGCATGTCTTTGTTTTGCCTGTCCTAGGATGTGTGTTGTCCTAGACAAAGTGATGTCCTTCTTTGTCTGGATGGATGGAAACTAGTGATAGTTGGTCAAGTCTTTTGGTGGATAGTTGGTGTTCCTATATCCTGGTGGCAAGTTTCCTGCAAGTTTGTCCAATGTAGTTTTTTTTTACAGTTCTTGCATGGTATGTTGTAAATGACGTTAGTTTTACTGGTAGTATCTAATAGATCCTTTAGGTTCACTAGTGTGTTGGTAGGTTTGTAGGCTACCATGATGCCAAGGGGTCTGAGTAGTCTGGAAGTCATTTCTGATATGTCTTTGGTCTCCACAAACAGAGCTGCATCAAGTTATTATTTCAACTGCAACACCCAAGAACTACAAACAGTAGAAAAATACAGAAGAAAAATATTTACACAACATTTTCAAGAAAAATGGGTTATAAGGGCCTGTGCCCGAAACGTCGAATCTCCTGTTCCCTGGATGCTGCCTGACCTGCTGTGCTGTTCCAGCAATAAAGTTTCAACTTTGATCTCCAGCATCTGCAGACCTCACTTTCTCCCCTACCAATAAACACAATCCACCGATTCCTCAGAAACAAACCCAAACAAGCAGACACAACACAACCAAAAACTATAGCCACATTACTTTACATCAAAGATATATCAGAAATGACTTCCAGACTACTCAGACCCCCTTTCATCATGGTAGCCCACAAACCTCCGAACCCACTTAAACAGCAACTAAGGCATGGCATTCTAACTAGAACTCCATCAATAAATGCATCGACTTAGATCCCATCTATCTTCCCTTGAAAAAAACCCAGAAATAACATCATTTACCTTAAGAAGCCAACACCTATAAATAGAGAGTCGGGACATACCACCAGTGCTTCACCAGAGACTCTCACTGATGATGTTAATTGTGATGGTGATGAAATGCCTGAAAACAAACCTTCCAGCTCAGCGAACTAACTTGCATACTTAACATCAACCTGAGCTACAAATCTTCTCAAAAAATGCGAACTTTTGTCATAGTCAGACATTTGTAGCACAGAAGGAGGCCATTCAGTGTATCATGCCCACATGAGTCAACAAACCTCTGATTTTACTATTTTACCATTTTCCAGCTCTTGGCCCATAGCCATACAAGTAATGGCAGCGCAGCTGAATATGTAATTCTGCTTAAATATTAAAAGAGATTTTGATTCCACCACTTTTTTTTAGCCAGTGAGTTGCAGATTCCTGCTTTTTTGATTTTGATTTGATTTATTGTTGTCACATGTAACTAACTACAATAAAAAGTTTTATTTTGTGAGCAGTATAGTCAGATCATAACAAACAAGGATATACAGCTTATCAGGTGCTTAGACAAAGTGAGGCATACAAGGTTACAACTGTACAGGAGGTACACAAAAGCAAGGTCAACATTAGATTGAAATTAGAGAGGTCCATTCAGCAGTCTGGAATCTGTTGGTACATGTGTTCAAGCTTCTGTATCTTCTGCCTGATGGAAGAGAGTTCTTTGGTTTTGCTGACATTGAGAGAGAGGTTGTTATCATTGCACCATGACACCAAGCACTCTATCTCCTTCCTTTATTCTCACATATCATTGTTTGACATCTGGACAACCATATTGGTGTCATCAACAAACGTGCAGATGGTGTTTGTATGAAATTTGGCCACACCATTGTGGGTGTACAGGGAGTACAGTAGAGGTGCTGAGGATGCATCCTTGCAGAGCACCAGTGTTAAGGATTATCATGGAAGAGGTGCTGTTGTCTATCTTCACTGATTGCGGTCTGTGGGTCAGGAAGCTGAGGATCCAGTTGCAAAGGACACGGTCGAGACCTAGGTTTAGGAATTTTGAGATTAGTTTGGTTGGCATTATAGTGTTGAAGGCAGAGTTTTATTTTATAAGTAGGAACCTGACATAGTTATCCTTAATATCCAAATGTTCCAGGAATGAGTGTAGGGCTAGAGAAATGGCATGTGTTGTGGACCTGTTTTGCCAGAAGGCAAGTTGCAGGGGAGCGAGGAAGGCTGGGAGGCTAGAGTTGATATGGGCCACAACTAACCTCTCAAAGCACTTTATGACTTTGGAAGGCAGAGCCACTGGGCAATAGTTGTTGAGGCATGTTTCTTTGGTACTGTGTTGATGGTGGTCTTCTTGAAGCAGGTGAGGACTTCAGATCATAGCAATGAGAGGTTAAAGATGTCAGTGAACACTTTCACCAGCTGGTCCACACAAGATCTGTGTGCATTGCCAAGGACTCTATCTGAGCCAATCACTTTCCATGGGCTTACTCTCAGGAAGACTGATCTGACATCTGCAGCAGTGACTGAGGGAACAGGTGTGTCTGAGTCTGTCAGAGCAGGTGACATCATGCCACCAGCACTCTGCTCAAACCGAGTACAAAAAGCACTGAGCACATCAGGGAGGGATGTGCTTTTGACCCATATTTTGTTCTGCTTTATTTTGTAAACCATTGTGTCATGTAGGCCTTGCCACAGATGGCAGGCATTCATTTGGTTAGTTTGGGACTCCAATATGTCCCGGTTTAGCCTCTTGGCATCTCTACTGGCCTTGTGGAGGTCATATAGAGAAACCCTAGATATAGTTATAGAATCCCTACAATGTGGAAACAGGCCCTTCAGCCCAACATGTCCAAACCAACCCTCCAAAGAGTAACCCACCCAGACCCATTCCCCTACATTTACCCCAGACTAATGCACCTAACCTACACGTCCCTGAACACTATGGGTGATTTAGCATGGGCAATTCACCTAACCTGCACATCTTTAGATTGTGGAAGGAAATAGAGCACTGGAGGAAACCCACACAGACACGGGAGTAATGTGCAAACTCCACACAAACATTCACCCAAGGCAGGAATCGAACCTGGTTTCCTGACACTGTGAGGCAGCAGTGCTAACCACTGAGTTAACATGCCGCCCAACTATCTTGATTTCCTGCAAAGGTCTGGATCATCTGACTTGAATGCCATGCGCCTGGACTTCAGTAGGCAGTGGATTTCCTAGGTCATCCAATGTTTTCGGTTGGCGAACACATGGATTGACTTTTTTGGTACGCAGTCCTCAGCGCACTTACTAACAAAGTCCTTGATGGTGGGGCACACCCGTTTCGGTTGTCCACTGAATTCTTAAATATGGTCCAGTCCACCAATTTCTGAGCAGAAGCTACTCTGCTGCCTCAGAGCAGCATTGCACTTTCTATGAAAGGGCCTTTCATTTCAACTGTCTTCTGAATGAAAGAATTTCTCCTCAACTCTATTCTTAGACTTCTAACACTTACCAGAAATCTATGTCCCCGATTATTGGTTTCCTGACTACTGCAAAAATTGCCCTCCCATCATTTTCAACTAGATATAGCAGAACTGAAGAACTTAGATCTGATCCATTGATTGTGGAATCACTTACCTGCGTTGTTCGCTTTCTGCTGTTTGACACCGGATTTATTGCTTCATCAGGTTGACAATTCATTTTCAGATATGTCTGATGACCCTGACACATTCCCCTGCACTCATCAATGGTGAGCTACTAATCCTCCCCATTTCCTCATATTCCTACAAAGTATACCCCAGAAAATGCAGTTTGCTGAGAGGATGCTACTGTCTTTCATTGGTGGGGACTGCAGATACTCTTGGAGGATACCATCAAACCTAGCAGAAGTCTGGGCAGATTCAGTGGCAGGCAATAAAAAGAGCGCTGGGAAGTGGTAGCAGTCGGAACATAATTGCTATCATTCTGAAAGAAGACAGCAGGATCATGATCCATGGAGTTCCCCTCACACTTGTCAGGTCAGCTTAGTAATCTCATTTCCATGTTACAACACAGATTGCTGTGTTCTCATGAAGGCCTGCAAACCTGTTTGAGTACTGGAATCCACAGCAAAGATGGCAGTAGTCTGAAATTGGATGGCACCTAGTTGGGTTTGCAATTGCAACCAGCAGCGATCCCAAGACCTCTATCTGAGCTTTCATGACAGCATTCAGTTATTATATGTCTTCCACTGATGCTACAATAAAAGTTGAGATGTCAGCCATTGAACCTGAACACTGGGAAGGATGAGCTCCAAGCTCTGCCTGAAACCCTGTGCTAAGTAAGAGCCAGATTAACAATGTCAACAGGCTTTCTTATAACAGCATGTCTTTGCGCACGGCCATTGACATGTTCCTGCAAACTTCCCAGCAAAGACTTCATCTGAGGTTCTCCCAGTTCTGGTCTCCCTGCTAGAGAAAAGGTGTTGTTAAACTTGAAACTGTGCAGAAAAGATTTACAAGGATGTTACCAGGGTTGGAGGCTTTGAGCTGTAAGGAGAGGCTGAATAGGCTGTGGCTATTTTCCATGGAGCACAGGAGGTTCAGGGGTAACCTGAAAGAGGTTTATAAAATCATGAGGGGCATGGATAGGGTGAATAACCAAGGGCAGGGGACGCCAAAACTAGAGGGCATAGGTTTAAGGGGAAAGATTTAAACGAGACCTAAGGGGCAATGTTTCCATGCAGAGGGTGGTGTGTGTGTGTATGGAATGAAATGCCAGAGGAAGTGGTGGACACTGGTACAATTACAAAATTTAAAAGGCATCTAGATGGGTATCTGATTAGGAAGGGTTTCAAGGGATATGAACAAGAACAAAGAAAATGTACAGTACAGGAACAGGCCCTTCTGCCCTCCAAGCCTGTGCCGATCCAAATCCACTGTCTAAACCTATCGCCCAATTCCTAAGGATCTGTATCCCTCTGCTCCCCACCTACTCATGCATCTGTCCAGACACACCGTAAATGAATCTACCTTGCCTGCCTCTATTACCTCTGCTGGCAAAGCGTTCCAGGCACCTACCACCCTCTGTGTAAAGTACTTTCTGCATATATCCCCCTTAAACGTTTCAGCTCTCACCTTGAACATGTGACCTCTCATTATTGATCCCTCACCCTGGGACAAAGCTTATCTCTATCCATCCTGTCTACATCCTTCATCATTTTGTGGACCTCAAACGGGTCCCCCTCAATCTCCTTTTTTCTAATGAAAACAATCTTAACCTACTCAACCTCTCTTCATAGCTAGCACCTTCCATATCAGGCAACATCCTCATAAATCTTCAATGCACCCTCTCCAAATTATCCACATCCTTTTGGTAATGTGGAGACCAGAACAGTACAAAGTATTCTAAATGTGGCCTAACCAAAATCTTGTACAATTTTAACATGACCTGCCAGCTCTTATACTCAATACTCCGTCTGATGATGTCAAGCATACCATATGCCTTCTTGACCACTCTAGAAAAGGTCCAAATCCAGGGTCAAATAGGAGTAGATTAATTGAGGATATCTGGTTGGTATGGATGACCAAAGGGTCTGTTTCCTTGCTGTACAACTCGATGACTTTAACTTATCTGTGGCCTTGGTCTCCAAGGATTTGGTGCACACGTGATCATTTTTCCTGGCCTTTCTGCAGGCCATTATGCCTAGATGGTTTCAGTGATCCTGTTTTCATGATCTCATGGACACCTGAACCAATTAATATTGAGCACCGTTTCTCCTCCAAATCATTGAGTCATATCGCACCCGGAACCTGTCCCTATTGGCTCTTCGCTGATTACTTCTGTCATTTTCTACCTTGGCTTGCAAAAGAGAGGAAAAAAATATCAATAAGTCTGCAGCAATATGTTTAGGTGATTTGCCAGTCATAGCTAACTTGCTGGAGGGATGTAGAAGCTACAAACAAATGTGGTGTTTTTTTGTAGTTGACAGCTGTTGGCATACTTGACATTAGCATAAGTCCTTGATTTTTAGATATTCTTGCATGAGTGATTATGGTTTGATAAGGAGGAAATGGAATTTGCAGATCCATTTACTAGTGTAGAAACTATTGGTCCAGCTTGTCCCAATGTGGTTGAGGAAAACCCCGTCGTAGTCCAACTAGAAGAGTTTCTTGTCAGAAAATAAGGTAATTTATTGAATGTTAGCGACTAGTTCCAGGTTATATTGATATGATAGACATTGTTGCGGACAGATATTAGATCTCACTTCTTTGCAATCCTAAGCTTTTCTATCATATATTCATTCAACATCATCCTAGTAGTCGTGCTTATGGCACTCCTCAGAAATACATTGTTCAAACTCTTTCAGATCCATTAACATTCATGGTTGACCTTGCGCTGATCACTAGCTGAGAAGTGATGCTGCACAAGTCCGAAATGTCCTTGAAGGCACCCCCCACTCTAGCCCAGGTATGTCCCACTTCCCCGAAAACACAGATCCAGTGGTTAGTGGAGAGAGATTTTGCTGAAGCTCCTCGATGCTGCCTGAATTGCTGTGCTCTTCCAGCACCACTGATCCAGAATCCAGTGGTTAGTGCCATGGACATCCCCTTCTCCCATACTCTGGATTGATCACTCTTTCTACAGCCCGCCTTTGAGAAAAGGTCTTGTATCTTGTCAGCTTTCATCAAATAGCTGAAAGACTGACTTCTTCTTTTCTGCATATCATTTCATTTTGCATTGTAATTTCAAATACCTCTTCATTCATCTTTTGGTTTTCAAATAAAACTTGTAACATATATCTTAGCATCCATTTTTCAGAGGCCTCTATTTCTTCAATAGATCTGTACTGACTGTTCAAGTTTCTGAAGCAGTCAAGAAAAAGGAAAGACAAGCAGAATTGTTACAAGCTGAGTTTTCTTGGTGTTAACACATCTTTCACCTTCACAAAATTACTTCTGCTCACAAATTACTGGCTATGTCTACACTTCTGCTAGCTTTGCATCATAGCTGCCATTTTCTGCTATAATTTGTCCTAAATAAAATTGAGCCTATCTACTTGTTCCAATGAGATGCTATCCACTTCAATCTTCACTCTAGTTTCTTCTTATGTATTCCTGCAAGGAGCTGAAGTTTTTGTCTTTTTATGTTTACACTGACTCCATATCCTAAACATCTAAAATGTTACTTGATCTACAATGCTCTCAGAACCATTGAATTCTTATGGCATAGCAGGAGGGCAGTCTACTTCTGCTTCTTAAAGTCATGCTCCGTCATTCTTGCAGTTCAAGTTTGTTATGTCCTGGTCTCCAACGTTTGCCTCTGAAGGTACATCTAATTCTCTATTTGTTCTATATATAGGATGAGAAAGTTTGGTGATTGTGCATGGTGCTGACACACTCCTCTCTTCAAATTAAACATGGCTTACTGTCCTTCTTTTAATCTACTGTTTGCTATTTAGTCTGAATATAGATTCTGGATAAATCTCACACCTTTATTGTCCCTTAGTGCTGCAAGTGTTTCCTTTTTAAGTATTTGCCCCATTCTCTCTTGAAAGATATCATAGAATGTGCTTCCAGCAGCCATTCAGACAGTGAATTCCAGATCAGAACAGATAGTTGAGTTTTAAAAAAAGTTCTTTCTATCATCATTTCATTCTTCAGAGGAGTAAAGAAATTTTATAGTTGAATCCTGATGCTGAGAAACCAGACACAAAGAAAATACCTCAAACTGTAGCAGAGAGAGAGTTGAAGGAAAGACCCTTTCAGAACTATGCAATTCATTTCTTACCCTCCAACCTTCAAAATAACTACACAATCCTTTAAGCCAAAGCTCAAAAGAAGATTTATTTTTATTCTTCCAATCACCTTAGCATGCACCACACAAAATGTAATTGCCTAGTGTTGGAACAGGGTTGGGGGTCATTGCAGTCTGCTTCTCTGAATTGGGAATCTCAGCTGTGCTAATCTGCTGGTTCTCTCCTCTCAAAAATAATCAGTGGCAAATCAGCAGACGCATTGCATTGTCATTTCTGGTGTACAATCAGTTCTGCTATAATGCAGTAGTTTCATTCTCATGTAATCCCGTATTGTAAGGAAATTATTAATAGCAGCACCTTTTAAACTAATGGGGCCAGAATCACGTTATAACCAATGCATGCTTTAAAAGTTCACACTTTAGAAACAGTGTCCCCCAATTCGACATTTGCATTATTAGCAAATTTCCATTAATGAGTCGCGCGTTATGGCAGTACGACCTTATACTAAATATTCTGTTATGTTTCCAAAATGGCTTCCTAGTGATTTTGTACTGGGTTATAAACTTGACAGGTCATGATGAAATGAATAGCCTCCTGTTCATTATAATAATTCTGTAATTTTGTAAGTCTATAATATCTTCTGGTTTACAGCCATAAATAACTTTTAAGTACAGGAAGTTTGTTGTGACCAATTCTTCTTTCCATATTGAATCTACAGGATGTGTCTAATTCTCAGTGGAAGATGATAGGCTGCAAAATACATTAACTAATTAGATATAATTTCAATCAGCAGGAGCCAGGTATGTCACATCCATTTCCATTAGGATATTGTGAAGGACTGCATATTTCTCAAATCAAAAACAGTCTGACATCATCAAATTGGTGGATCTAAATACAGCTCGACATTAATTTTCATAATTATTACCTCATACTTTACCTATCCCTGAGCTCTCTCCCCTTTAGTAAACAAATATACATTTGTGTATATAACTACTCCTGCATTTACCACTACTCCCTATACCCCCCAAATCTCTACTTTCACAAATATATGTGGTCTGGAATGTATACGATTCCCCGAGGCAGCATTAATTTCTGACTTGGAATGTTGGTAGAGCTTTTGCTTGAGGACTGTTGACCTTGATTCCAATATTGACCTCGATAGGTTTCTCGGATGAGGGATCTTTTATGTCATGGATGTCCCACATCGAGGAGACCATTCCTCTGATCCTGCAAATAGTCCATTACCTTATTTAAACAATCTTAATTTTGTAAATTTCATTTGTAGGTGAACACTTTACTGCTAGCTCATACAGTTGCTCCATAACATCATCTTTAGAGCAGTTAAACTCATGATCATCCATCATACAGGATGACTGCTTTTCTGAAACAAATACTTCCTCTTTGTTATATCTCCAATTTTCATTCCAAGCAAATCTTTGTTTGACTGTTGTCTGGATTTATGAACATAATCTGGTTTCATGGAGTCATATACAGCTCATCTCCAATTATTTCAAGCAAATACTTTTTTTTTGATGTATTTGAGTTGAAGTGTCTAAGTTCCTTACTTCAGTTTTGATGCTGTTGGATGTCTCCATTCCTACTCACTGGATGTCTTTCTGGTGAACTGGGTATTTTCACATCTTCAGTCATGTCACTGTAAGAGTGCTGCTTATTTATCACTATCTTTATGACTGGCAATGACAAGTCTGCTTTGAGAGACAACACATTGCAACATTATTCATTAATGGTCAAAATGGAAAACATTTGCACCAGTCCTGTAATGTCTGGAGTCCTTTTCCTGCTGACAGTAGTAACAATTGTCTCATGACAAGGAAAGTAACCTCGGCAGATTCTTTCTTCTAAATGAAAGCAAAATGTTGTGGGTGCTGGAAATCTGATATAAAAACAGAGAATGTTGGAGACAATGAGCACATCTGGCAGCATCTCTGGAGAGAGAAACGCATTTCTTTCAATGATGCTGATTTGAATCCAATGATTTCATTGAAAGGCGGAGAAGACTTGATGGGCGAATAGCTAACCTCTGTTCCTCAGTCATATGATCGTATAATGAAAGGCTTTTTAACACATTGTCAAAAGTGTCTTGTTTTCTTTGATATTTTAGCATTTTGTAACATGATCCTCCTACAACAAACTGAATTCAATAATGTATTAGCTTGTTTAACATCAGATTTAATGTTTAATTTTGAAGCAATTTTATATCTTAAGAATTGTCTTCTCCAAACTGTATAATACTGTGTTTTGTTTGGTTCATCTTTAACTTTAATTCTTTATGGAAATATTATTTCTCTTTCCATTTCTTCTTAAATGTATATATTTACTCTTTATTTGTACCTACTTTACATCATAGCATCTCAATGTTATTTGTAATCTGCTGACTTCAAGCATATATACTTATTAAATCAATGCCGTATTAATTCTGTTCTTTGATTGTACCTTCAGAATTTTAAACACTGCGTTCAGACCTTTAAACTTTTGTTCGACAGCAATACTGCATGATAATCTTCCAATAAAACTTTACATTCAATTCACTTTAAAAAGTGCATTGTGTTATTTTGTTCAAGTGTATAATTGCCTTAAAGGTAATATTGTACCTCTGTACTGCTCACGAGGGCTTTCCTGCATTTGTAAAATATTAGTTCCCACAAATGAAGGATTTTCCTTTTGTTTGCAGTTTATTGTATCACAGCAATTCACCTTAACTAGCCAGGCATAATTATAATTATCGAGAACCAGGTATGTCATGTCTGTCTTCATTGGGGCCCTCATGCAAGATTAATTGGTTTTCCATCCAAAAGCTGTTTTATGTCATCAGATTAGGTGTAGCTTAAGTTCAACATTAACTCTCTCCAAACCACTATTTTACTCAGAAATACATGTCTCCTCAGGTACCCCAGAATAGAATACCATTTGTCAATTTCTGAACATCAATGTGGATGAACCATCTCCAGGCCTTTGTATTTTATAGGAGATGAATTTCTCCTCCTGTTATCATTTTTCACATGACAGAGAAAGCATGAGAATGGAAACTTTCAGACAAAGGCTGATTTGACACCTGCTGGAGAAGTTTTAACGTAGTTGTTATAGAGTTCCCACAGAAAGAATGAGGCTACAATATTCCAAAGCCATAAAATTTATTGCCATGACGGAGTCTACTTAAATTTACATTAACTTCACAAGGCTTTATCCTTATGAGCATGACTGCTCTTTTAAGGTGAGCATTGATTAAGAGTCTATAAAGTGTCTACAATACAACAGCTTGCTGTTATCAAAGTGTTTATCTGATCTTTTGAGATCATTTGCACCGGGGATGGGTCCTGAGAAATTCACTGTCTGTGTCAACCAGGCTGGCTTGCATTTCCTTCTATTTATATAAATGATTTGAATTTGAGCATAAGAGGTATAATTAATAAGTTTGCAGATGATTCTAAAATTGGAGGTGTAGTGGACAGCAAAGAAGGTTACCTCAGATTGCAACAGGACCTTGATCAGATGGGCAAATGGGCTGAGGAGCGGCAAATGGAGTTTAATTCAGATAAGTGAGAGGTACTGAACTTTGGGCAAGCAAATCTTATCAGGACTTATACACTTAATGGTAAGGTCCTAGGGAGTGTTGCTGAACAAAGAGACCTTGGAATGCAGGTTCATAGCTTCTTGAAAGAAGAGTTGCATTGAGATAGGATAGTAGGAAGGCATTTGGTATACTTTCCTTTACTGGTCAGAGTATTGAGTACAGGAGTTGGGAGACCATGTTGCAATGGTACAGGATATTGGTTAGGCCATTGTTGGAATATTGCATACAATTCTGGTCTCCTTCCTATCAGAAAAATGTTGTGAAACTTGAAAGGGTTCAGAAAAGACTTACAAGACTGTTGCCAGGGTTGGAGGATTTGAGCTGTAGGGAGAAGCTGCACAGGCTGGGGCTGGTTTCCCTGGAGTGTCAGAGGCTGAGGGGTGACCTTATAAAGGTTTATAAAATCATGAGGGGCATGGATAGGGTAAATAGACAAAGTCTTTACCCTAGGGTGGAGCTATGCAGAACTAGAGGGCATAGATCTAGGGTGAGAGGGGAAAGATATAAAAGAGACCTAAGGGGCAAACTTTTCATGCAGAGGGTGGTACGTGTATGGAATGAAGTGCCAGAGGAAGTGGTGGAGGCTTGTACAATTGCAATATTTAAAAGGCATCTGGATGGGTATATGAACAGGAGGGGGTTGGAGGGATATGGGCAAGGTACTGGCATGTGGGACTAGATTAGGTTGGGATATTTGGTTGGTATGGACAAGTTGGACCGAAGGGTCTGCTTCTGTGCTGTACATCTCCATGACTGTAACTATTTCCTTAGTAATTTTGGTCTAAATGAATTAATAAATAACAGAACAAAAAAACTTGAATGATTTACAAGTATAAATAAGTGAATAGTTATTCAAAGTTTGTTCTATCATTTATCTGTAAAATCTGACACAGCTTTGCATTTTTACACTCATTCTTGCCATTCGCAGAGTAGTACCTACAAAGTACTGTAACAGAGTAAGCATTTGAGAAAGAAATTCAAATATTGAGTTTATGCAATCGTAATTTTGAAGACAATCCTGAAACACAGCGCTGTAAGATTTTAAATGTTATGTTTGAATCTATTTTATGCTTTTTTCTGTGGTGCCAGAATGACAGAGCTTTGATACGTGAATGAAAAACACATTCAAACACCAAATCCTCCTGTTCAGTGCATTTTATTTAGGGAAAATTAGTTGTAGCCTTTGGGATTAATGTAACACAGTGGTGTTCAGAAGCTTAAGCAAATTTACTGTTCATCAATTTCTGACTTTTATTCTTTATTCCTTAAGGTTTGTAGGGGAAGCCACATGATTTTGGATACCTCGCGTTTCAGTCAATGGAGCTAGTTGACAACACTGTAATGGATTTCTGGGAAGGCATGCATATGTCAAGTAAGGATGGTTCTCTGACTTTTGCTCAGAGCGTGATTCCATGCTGCTAAGTGTTACAGATGTCAAGTAAGCATGAAGTACAATGACGGATCTAAAAATACTCCAGCAAATGTCATGCTCTGTGGTACATCATTAACCATGCCTGCATCCATCAGCTCAACATGGTTTTCATGCCTTTTGCATTTCAATTATATACTGCAGAGAGCAGAAGAAAGAAGCTTTTAGTAAATATTCCTACTCTTGGATCAAAGGACGAGTTTACAACTAATCATCAAACTTTAACATGTTTTTATATTAAATGCATATTTTATTATTTTCTGATTTGTACAAGGTTTAAAATATCTGGTGATAATGCAGTCTCTGTCGATGTTTTTAAAACATTAAAATAAACATATATAGCAAGAAATAAGGTGAGGGAACAATGAATGAATAAGAGTTTCCAGTCAGAAATAAAAAAGAATCATATGCTAGGTATCGACAACTGGGATCAACTGAATCTCTTGAAGATTATAAAGAGTGGAGGGGCATTCTTAAGATGGAAATCAGGAAGGCAGAGAGGGGATATAAAGTAACCTTGGCAAATAAGGTTAAAGATAATCCAGAAATATACTACAAAGTCATTTAAAGCAAGAGAGCAACCAGAGGTAGAGTAGGACCCCTTAAAAATCAACACGGTCTTCTTTGCGGAGATGGGAGAGATATTAAATAAATATTTTGTGTCAGTTTTTACTGTTGAGAAAGAAATGGAAGCTAGAGAACTTAGAGAAACAAATATTGATGTTTGGAAAACAGTTCACATTACAGCAGAGGAAGTGCTGGAAATACTGGAGGTCTTTGGGGGCAGCACGGTGGCTCAGTGGTTAGCACTGCTGCCTCACAGCACCAGGGTCCCAGGTTTGATTCCAGCCTCGGGTGACTGTCTGTGTGGAGTGTACACATTCTCCCCGTGTCTGTGTGGGTTTACTCTGGTTTCCTCCCGCAGTACAAAGATGTGCAGGTTAGGGTGAATTGGTGCATTAGTCAGAGGGAAATGGGTCTGGGTGGGTTACTCTTCGGAGGGTCGGTGTGGACTTGTTGGGCTGAAGGGCCTGTTTCCACACTGTAGGGGATCTAGTCTAAAATATAAAGGTAAATAAATCTCTGGAACCTGATCACCTGTATCCCAGGATGTGATGGGAAGTTAGGGAGGAAATTATGAGTACCCGAGCAGAACTTTTTGTATCATTTATAAACACGAGGGAAGTACCAGAGGGCAGGAGGGTGGCTAATATTGTGCTATTGTTTAAGAAAGGCTGTAAGGAGAAGCTTGGAAACTACAGACTTGTGAGTCTGATATCAGTGGTTGATAAGTTGTCAGAAGTGATTTTGAAAGATCGGATTTACATGCATTTGGAGAGGCAAGGATTGATGAGGGATAGTCAGCATGGTTTTGTGCGAGAAAAATCATGTCTCACAAACTTGATTAAGTTTTTTTTAATGAAGTAACCAAAAAGATTAATGAGGGCAGAGTGGTAGAAGTTGTTAACTTGGGCTTTAGAAAAGCCTTTGACAAGGTTCTACATTGAAGACTAATTAGTAAAGTTAGATCACATGGGATTCAGGGTGAGCTTCCTGATTAAGTACAAATTGGTTTTATGTTAAGATCAGAGGGTAGTGGTTAGAGGGTTGTTTATCAGATTGGAGGCCTGTGACCAGTGATGTTCCAAGGGACCTATTCTGGGTCCACTTTTGTTAGTCATTTATATGAATGATTTGGATGGGAATGTATGAGGCATGTTTAGTAAGCTTGTTAGTTACCAGATGACATTAAATTTTATGGTTTAGTGGATAGCAAAGGAAGTTATCTAAGATTACAAAGACATCTTGATCAATTGGATCAATAGCTGAGGATTGGCAGATGCAATTTAATTTGGATAAATGAAAGGTTTACATTTTGGTTGTATAAACAGGGACAGGACATACACAATTAATAGTAGGGCATTGGGTAGTGTTGTAGAACAATAAGACCTTGGGGTTCAGGTACATAATCTTTGAAATTTGTGTCACATGTTGGCAGGATGGTTAAGAAGACATTTAGCAAGCTTGCCTTCATTGCTCAGATGTTTTGATCGTAGGAGACTTTTACAGGATATTCATTACGCCTCTTCTGGATTAGTGTGCAGGCCTGGTGGTCTTGTTATTGAAAGAATTTTGTTAAACTGGAGAGAATTCAGAAAATAATTAGCAACATATTACCAGTAATGGAGGGTTTGAGTTATAAAAATACACTGGAGAAGGTAATACTACTTTCACTGGAGCGTAAGTGGTTGAGGGGTGACCTTATAGAAGTTTATAAAATCATGAGGGGCATAGGTAAGGTAGTTGAGGAGAAGTGTTGGCTTTGTGATATTAGCACTGGATTGTTACTCCAAAGACCCAGATGATGATAGGGCAGAGGACGGGTGGGTGCAGGTTCAAACCCTGCTGCAGCAGATACAGCCATACAGTGTGGAAGCAGACCCTTTGGTTCAACCAGTCCATACTGATCATAATCCCAAGCTAAAAGGTGGTTGGATCTGGGTAATCCATGATGGAGGACGGGAAAGATTTCTGGCTGTAACAGCTGCTCCTTTTTTTTTGAGTTATTTTAGGTGTTGAAAGTGATTTCCTTGAATTGCAGGAGCAGCAATTACTGTTTTATATGCTGTTGCATTGTTTTAGAACTTTTTGGAAAAAAAAGTCAAAGCAACAGCAGTTTAAAAGGGAGAAGAACAGACAAAGGAAGCACATGGTGAGGTCATTGCAGGAGAGAGAGAGGGAGAGAACCTGCACAGCTACTGCCTTTGATGTTTGAATTTGTGTATCGCTGGACATTGGAGTGCATCTGGGAAAATTATTAAACAGTGAAATTCACAACTAATCTTGGAGGAACTGGTGGGCGAAGTTCACAGCACAGAATCAGATAAGTTAATTGTTCTTTTAAGTATGGCCTACAGAGAATCTGCAGTAGTGAGTAGAGTAGGTTCTTTCTTGATTATATGTTTTTGGAGATATGTCTCTTGATTAAACTTAAAATATAAGCCATAACTATTCATTTAACCTGGGGCAGTGTTTGTAGAGGAATAATACGGTGTTATTTTCTGGATCTGCAGATTGTGAAGCAGCAAAAATGGTCTTTAATAGAGTGATATGTACTTCTTTTCAGATGTGGGACTTTAAAGAGGGTTTAAGTGTTACTGCGGATTATATCTGCCATAAATGCTGCTGGCTGCTAATTTTATCAGATTGAATGGATTGATTGGAGAAAGTTAGAAGCAATGAGGAATTTGCAACAGCAACAGTATATGATGGATAACAGTTATAGAAAGGGGGGAAAGTCTCAGATACAGTCACATAGATGGGTTAACTCCAGGAAGGGTAAGAGAGGTAGGCACCTAGGGCAGGAATCTTTTGAGGATATACCCATTTCAAACAGGTATGCTGTTTTCGAAAATGTAGGGGATGATTCTCGGGGGAATGTAGCACAAACAGCCAAGTTTCTGGTATTGAGACTGGCTCCAATGCAATGAGGGATACGTCGGCTTCCAAGAGATCAATTGTGTTAGGGGATTCTGTAGTCCGAGGTACAGACAGATGTTTCTGTGGCCAGCAGAGAAAAAGCAGAATGGTGTGTTGTTTCCCTGGTGCCAGGATCAAGGATGTCTCGGAGAGGGTGCAGAATGTTCTCACAGGGAAGAGGGGCCAGCAGGAGGTCATTGTCCACATTGGAACCAACGATATTGGAAGGGAAAAGGTTGAGATTCTGAAGGGATATTACAGAGAGTTAGTCAGAAATTTAAAAAGGAGGTCCTCAACAGTAGTAATATCCGGATTACTCCCGGTGCTATGAGCTAGTGAGGGCAGGAATAGGAGGATAGAGCAGATGAATGCATGGCTGAGGAGCTGGTGTATGGGAGAAGGATTCACATTTTTGGATCATTGGAATCTCTTTTGGGGTAGAAGTGACATGTACAAGGAGAACGGATTGCACCTAAATTGGAAGAGGACTAATATACTGAGATGGAAATGTGTTGCTGGAGAAGCGCAGCAGGTCAGGCAGCATCTAGGGAACAGGAGAATCGACGTTTCGGGCATCTCTGATCTCCAGCATCTGCAGACCTCATTTTCTCTTCAAGGACTAATATACTGGCAGGGTAATTTGCTAGAGCTGCTCGGGAGGATTTAAACTAGTAAGGGGGGGTGGGAACTAGGGAGATAGTGAGGAAAGAGATCAATCTTAGACTGGTACAGTTGAGAACAGACGTGAGTCAAACAGTCAGGTTAGGCAGGGACAAGGTAGGACTAATAAATTAAACTGCATTTATTTCAATGCAAGGGGCCTAACGGGGAAGGCAGATGAACTCAGGGCATGGTTAGGAACATGGGACTGGGATATCATAGCAATTACAGAAACATGGCTCAGGGATGGGCAGGACTGGCAGCTTAATGTTCCAGGATGCAAATGCTACAGGAAGGATAGAAAAGGAGGCAAGAGAGGAGGGGGTGGCATTTTTGATAAGGGATAGCATTACAGTTGTGCTGAGGGAGGATATTCCTGGAAATACATCCAGGGAAGTTATTTGGGTGGAACTGAGAAATAATAAAGTGATGATCACCTTTTTGGGATTGTATTATTGACCCTCTAATAGTCAGAGGGAAATTGAGAAACAAATTTGTAAGGAGATCTCAGCTATCTGTAAGAATAATAGGGTGGTTATGGTAGGGGATTTTAACTTTCCAAACATCGACTGGGACTGCCATAGTGTTAAGGGATGGAGAGGAATTTAAGTGCATACAAGACAATTTTCTGATTCAGTATGTGGGATGTACCTACTAGAGAAGGTGCAAAGCTTGACCTACTCTTGGGAAATAAGGCAGGGCAGGTGACTGAGGTGTCAGTGGGGCAGCACTTTGGGGCCAGTGACCATAATTCTATTAGATTTGAAATAATGATGGAAAAGTATAGACCAGATCTAAAAGTTGAAGTTGTAAATTGGAGAAAGGCCAACTTTGACTTTATTAGGCAAGAACTTTCGAAAGCTGATTGGGGGCAGATGATCGAAGGTAAAGGGATGGCTGGAAGATGGGAAGCCTTCAGAAATGAGATAACGAGAATCCAGAGAAAGTATATTCCTGTTAGGGTGAAAGGGAAGGCTGGTAGGTTAAGGGAATGCCGGATGACTAAAGAAATTGAGGGTTTGGTTAAGAAAAAGAAAGAAGCAAATCTAAGGTATAGACAGGATAGATCGAGTGAATCCTTAGAGTATAAAAGAAGTAGGAGTATACTTAAAAGGGAAATCAGGAGGGTAAAAAGGGGACATGAGATAGTTTGGCAAATAGAATTAAGGAGAATCCAAAGAGTTTTTACAAATATATGAAGGACAAAAGGGTAACTAGGGAGAGAATAGAGCCCCTCAAAGATCAGCAAGGCTGCCTTTGTGTGGAGCCTCAGAAAATGGTGGGGGGGAGATACTAAATGAGTATTTTACATCAGTATTTACTGTGGAAAAGGATATGGAAGATATAGACTGTAGGGAAATAGATGGTGACATCTTGCAAAATGTCCATATTACAGAGGAGGAAGTGCTGGATATCTTGAAACTCATGAAAGTGGATAAATTCCCAGGACCTGGTCAGGTGTATCCTAGAACTCTGTGGGAAGCTAGAGAAATGATTGGGCCTTTTGCTGAGATGTTAGTACCATCGATAGTCACAGGTGAGGTGCCGAAAGACTGGAAGTTGGCTAACATGGTGCCACTGTTTTAAGAAGTGTGCTAATGACAAGCTAGGGAACTATAGACCAGTGAGCCTGAACTCGGTGGTGGGTAAGTTGTTGGAGGGAATCCTGAAGCACAGGATGTACATATATTTGGAAAAGCAAGGACTGATTAGGGATAGTAAACATGGCTTTGTGCATGGGAAATCATGTCTCACAAACTTGATTGAGGTTTTTGAGGAAGGAACAAAGAGGATTGATGAGGGTAGAGTGGTAGATGTGATCTATATGAACTTTAGTAAAGCGTTCGACAAGATTCCCCATGGGAGACTGATTAGCAAAGTTAGATCTCATGGAATACAGGGAGAACTAGCCATTTGGATACAGAACTGGCTCAAAGGTAGAAGACAGAGGGTGGTGGTGGAGGGTTGTTTTTCAGACTGGAGGCCTGTGACCAGTGGAATGCCACAAGGATCGGTGCTGGGTCCTCTACTTTTTGTCATTTACATAAATGATTTGGATGCGCACATAAGAGGGGCAGTTAGTAAGTTTGCAGATGACACCAAAATTGGAGGTGTAGTGGACAGCAAAGAGGGTTTCTTCAGATTACAACAGGATCTTGACCAGATGGCCAATGGGCTGAGAAGTGGCAGATGGAGTTTAATTCAGATAAACGCGAGGTGCTGCATTTTGGGAAAGCAAATCTTAGCAGGACTTATACACTTAATGGTAAGGTCCTAAGGAGTGTTGCTGAACAAAGAGACCTTGGAGTGCAGTAGATAGGATAGTGAAGAAAGCGTTTGGTATGCTTTCCTTTATTGGTCAGAGTATTGAGTACAGGAGTTGAGAGGTCATGTTGCGGCTGTACAGGATATTGGTTAGGCCACTGCTGAAATATTGTGTGCAATTCTGGTCTCCTTCTTATCGGAAAGATGTTGTGAAACTTGAAAGGGTTCAGAAAAGATTTACAAGGATTATGCCAGGGTTGGAGGATTTGAGCTATGGGGAGAAGCTGAACAGGCTGGGGCTGTTTTCCCTGGAGCGTCAGAGACTGAGGGGTGACCTTATAGAGGTTTTCAAAATTGAGGCGCATGGATAGGGTAAATAGGCAAAGTCATTTCCCTGGGTTTGGGGAGTCCAGAACTAGAGGGCATAGGTTTAGGGTGATAGAGGAAAGATATAAAAGAGATCTACTGGGCAACTTTTTCAGAGGGTGGTACGTGTATGGAATGAGCTACCAGAGGAAGTGGTGAAGGCTGGTACAATTGCAACATTTAAGAGGCATTTGGATGAGTATATGAATAGGATGCGTTTGGAGGAATATGGGCCGGGTGCTGACAGGTGGGACTAGATTGGATTGGGATATCTGGTCGGCATGGACGGGTTGGACCAAAGGGACTGTTTCCATGCTGTACATCTCTATGACTCTATGAATAGCAAGGGTCTTTTCCCAGGGTGAGGGAGTTCAAAACTAGTGGGCATATGTTTTCAGGTGAGAGAAAAGATTTGGGAAGGACATGAGGAGCAACCTTTTTATGCAGAGAGTGGTTTGTCTATGGAATGAACTTCCAGAGAATTTGGTGGATCCTGGGTAGAGTGGAGGGATATGTGCCAAGTGCAGGTAGACAGGGTTAGTTTAATTTGTGATTATGGTCATCATGGACTGATTGCAACAAAGAGTCTGTTTCTGTGCTGTGTGACTTCATGAGTCTAAATATCCTTTTTCATTAGCATCAAACGTATTCTGAGATTTTCAAAACAATGTAGGATATTATAACTTACATCATGTTTTATCATTGAACAAGTCAGTTAATCCTAGTCATCAAAAGTAAATATGAATGGCTGAAAACCAAAAGGCATTGAATCGGTGAGTACCAAATTTTCCACTTTTAATGGACTTACAGTCCATAAAATATAAAGGCCAGCAAATAAAAGTTAATCTTTTATCCAATAGATTTGTTTCATCTAGTCTTGGCTCAACTGCTGTTTGGAGTATTTCTTGCTGATTTTGCATTCTCTACACAAAGGGAAAGGAAGATCATTCCCAGAAATGTGCCTCCTGTTTTCCAGATTGATGGTAGCTGTCGCCAATTCAGTCACTCAGGTCACTGTATTCTTTGAACTTGAGAAAAATAGCAGTAACCACTGTAAACTAAAAATTGGAAAATGTGTAAAAACATGAAGTGTGCAATCCAATTGAAAAGAAATGAATCCTAGAGGAATTCTGAAATTAGTCGATAATCCTGATGATGACGATATAATAGTAATTGTAGATGAATTTATTGCAGCTTATTTTATTTGAGGTTTTGTGCAGACTTTTGGTGCAACTTTCTAATTATTATATATGTTAGTAAAAACAAAAGTTAATGTATCTATTAAGAAAGACAGAGAATCTTCAAAGTCATATGACATTTCCTGTTTATTCACTTAAGCCAGAAGACCTGATAAATATCTTATCTCAGATCAACCAAAAGGGAGCCATTTAGAATTTGATCAATCAATAGACAAAATAAAAAGAGTCTTTTTAAAATAAAAAGGGTGTGAGGCTTCTGAGAAAATCAGGTAACTGTAAGAATTCCCACACGGAATTCTTGAATAAGTGACTGATTTGTGAAACAACGATTCATCCAAAGTGAATTTGTCAGCTATTTTAAATTTTGTTCAGATTAAGCCAGGCTATGAGGCATCATTTTAAACAGAACACCAAGAAGAATTCTGTGAGACATCATCAGAGAAAACTTTCTCCAAAGTGAAAGTGAAACCCACCAGCTGAGGACAGCTATTTTTAACTAGGCTACCAAGGGACAGAAGGTGAAGTGCCATCAAAACAAAGGTGCTGTCACTGCCTCCAGGAATGTCTTCTGAGCAGCTCAGTTTACCTGTGGGAGAAACATCCAACTATCCAACAACTGAAGCAATCAAGGCTACTGAAATTCAGACATCAAGTTTTCAAGCTTCTTATTAAGGACACAAAATCCTCAAGCAAGTACAGGGCCTGTAATGATGACATGCTCATCTTATTCTCAACTTCATCTTTCATCTGTATCAACCTTAAATTTTTTTATCTGTATTTTATCTAATAAATATATCACCATTTTACTTAATAACCTTCATCAATAGTTGCACAATAATCTAGCCTTTAATCTTGGTTAATTCTAATATTTTGTTGCTGATTGTCCTTATATAGGAAAAGTAAAAAAAAAAGGAGTTTTAATAAGCAACACCAATTCGCAATTCATGGATTACTCTACAGACACATCTGGTGTGGTTGTGGCACATAAGAAGAAAAGTGACCATACTATGACAGAATTTTAACTCAAGTTCATTCTGAAGCTAGGGTCTTAAGTCTGAGCAAAGCAAAGGATGAGGGTGTGATGGGTTATGAAAATACATGGAAATATTTGCTGGTACACAGGCAATGACTCATATATTTAGGAAATGCAAGTGTGGAGAACTACAGATCTGTTAAGTTGATTTAAATATGAAGGAAAATGTTCAGAACTACTATAAAATAACTACTAAATAACGGTAAAATTATGCTGTGTCTATGTAGATTTTGAAGAGGAATTCATGTTTCACAACTGTGTTGAAGTATTTTCAGGATGTTATTCATAACATAGACAGAAGAGAATTCATGGATATCTGAAGAGTTGGATCACATATGATTTTGTTGAAGACAGCTAGGTATTGGGAGTAAATTCATGCTTTACAGCATTGCCCATATCCTGAAACCATATTAAAGGAAAACAATACAGTTCATAACGGAAGGAGCATGATAGAATGACCTTCAAAATAATTGAACAATGATCAGATCTCTGTAAACAATATAAATATCAGGTTGTACATTTGCTTGCTGAGCTGTTAGATTTGTTGTCAGACGTTTCATCACCATGCTAGGTGACATCATCAGTGAGCCACAAGTGGTATTGGTGTTCTGCCCCACTTACTATTTATCTGTCTTGGTCTGTTGTGGTGAGCGATATCACTTATAGTTCTGTTCCTGAGAGGTTGTTAAATGGGGTCCAAATCAATATGGTTGTTAATGGAATTCAGTTTTGAATCCCAGGCCTCTAGAAATTTTTGTGTCTTTGTTTAGCCTGTCTCAGGATGGATGTATTCTCCCAGTCAAACTGGTATCCCTCTTCGTCTGTGTGTAAGGATACCAGTGATGGTTGGTCATGTCTTTTGGTGGCTAGTTGGTGCTCATGTATCCTGATGGCTAGTTTCCTGCCTGTCTGCCCAATGTAATGTTTGTTGCTGCTCTTGCAGAGTATTTTGTATATGACATTTGTTCTGCTGGTTATTGGTACAGGGTCCTTTAAATTCATCAGGCGGCGTTTCAGTATAGTGGTAGGTTTGTGGGCTATCATGATGCCTAAGGACCATGGTAGACTGGTCATCATCTCTGAGATGTCTTTAATGTATGGCAGGGTGGCTAGAATCTCTGGGCAAATTGTCTTCTTGTTTAGGTCTGTTGTGTAGCAATCAGCTGACTGTGCTTATTGGGTACACGTTGCTCTTGAAAATGCTGTACAGGTGTTTTTCCTCGGTGTTGCAGTGTTAAAAAATGTACTGATGCAGCTCCGTTTGTTTGCTCCTGTAGTTGAGTATCTGGTCAGTGTGTGTGGCTTTCCTGTAAATGCTGGTCTGCAGCTATCCATTGGCTTTGCAATCTAATGCGATGTCGAGGAAGGGGAGTCTGTTGTTGTTCTCTTCCTCTTTGGTGAACTTTATACCAATAAAGATATTGTTGATGTGTTTGTGGGTTTCTTCTAATTTGTTGTTTCATGATGGCAAACGTGTCATACACATGGTGGACTCAAAGCTTGGGGGGTGGATCATGGGAAAGGCTGTTTGTTCTAACTTCTGCATAACTGCTTCTGCTAATATTGGTGATCACATAGGTTTGATTTGTTTGTAGATCTTGTCATTGGAGGTGAAGTGGGTTGTGAGGCACAGGTCTAGTAGTTTGAGGATGCTGTCCTTGCTGATGGAGTTAGTGCTGTCAGACATTTGTGTCCTTGGTTCAACCTGATCCACAACTTGAGCTACACATCTTCTCCAAAATCACAAACAATAGAAACATGGTCAAACTGTGTACCTTTTTCGAATTTGCACATACTTTGTGATCCCATGGTTCCCTTCTGTTTCTCTATGGAATTGCCATGGAGAGTTGACTTACCACTGATCATCAATCCTTTTTTTACTGTGGTCTTAACTGTTTTCATCCTTTGAACTGACATTCTTGTATTTGTCCTGATATGTGCAAGTTAAAACTCTTTGAAAACAAGACCTTTCTTTTCAGTGAAACATAGTAAGAACTAAAATAGAATGGGGTGACAAAAAACTTTGAAGTGATTTCAAAATCAATAAAACTAACAACTACATTAGGAACAAGTGCATCATTAGGAGCACCATGGGCTGATTAAAAACTGATAGCTGTAATATTGTCAAGAAAATTAAGGGAATTACAATTTATTGAGTAATTGACTTTTGCAGTTGAGGCAAAGGTCTGCGTGCAGAACACTAATTCAAGGATAGGATGGTATAAATAAAGTTGTAAAATGACAGCAATGAAGGAAATACCGGCATGAAAGACCTCCTTATCTCCAGAATGGGATGAGGTCCATTTCAGAAACTGAAGATGCCGTAACTATAGATTAGCTTCCCTACAGTGTGGAAACAGGCCCTTCGGCCCCACCAGTCCACACCGACCCTCCGAAGAGTAACCCACCCAGATCCATTTCCCTCTGACTAATGCACCTAACGCTATCGGTAATTTAGCATGGCCAATTCACCTGACCTGCACATCTTTGGACTGTGGGAGGAAATCCACGCAGACACGGGGAGAATGTGCAAACTCCACACAGACAGTCGCCCGAGGCAGGAAACAAACCTAGGATCCTGGTGCTGTGAGGCAGCAAAGCTAACCACTGAGCCACCGTGCCACCCTATCATTCTTTCAATTCAGAAATCACTCACTTACATTATAAAGGTGCTCATGTAAATCTATATAGCTAAGGAAAGAGATGAGAGAAGGACACTACAGAATTATAGACCTGCTACTCCTGCTAGTGTATGGAAAATACAAGTGTCTGAATTGAAGTGTTGCATCACTGAGCCTTTTAACATGATCAGCTGATCAGAGTCAACATAGATTTGTGATGGTTTGCTTTTGCCTCTTAAACCTGATAAAATGTTTTGAAGCAGTGACTAGAGCAATAGGCAGTAAATTAGCTATGGATTTTATTTATGAGGACTTCCAGAGGCGAATTCTTAACATGAGACAGTTAGCTGAGGCTGATGGAAAAGAAAGTAAATTATTCACCAGGTTGGGGAATTAACTGAGCAGCAGGAGACAGAGTAGGAATAATGTATTCCTTTACAATTTTGCAATTGCAATTTGTATATCTATATGCAGTGTTCACTTGTGGCTGGTGTTTTTAAAAAAAAAACTAGTTCAGATCAGATTCCCCTACAGTGTGGAAACAGGCCCTTCAGCCCAACAAGTCCACACTGACCCTCCAAAGAGTAACCCATCCAGATGCATTTCCCTCTGACTAATGCACCTAACACTATGGCCAATTTACCTGAACTGCACATCTTTGGACTGTGTGAGGACACCCATGCAGACATAGGGAGAATGTGCAAACTCCACACACAGTCGCCCGAGGCAGGAATCAAACCTGGGTCCCAGTTCTGTGAGGCAGTAGTGCTAACTACTGAGCCACCGTGCCACCCCTTGTTGCAGCTGAATGAAGAATCATGAGAAAGCTTGGGAGTAACCCTTAAGAACGTCATCCATTGCTGTATTTTGTTTTTTTTTCTTAGCTGTGCCTCAGTCCCAAGAGCTCACAATCAAGCAATGTCATCAAAAATAGTGTGCAGGTATTCTAAATGGTAAGATGTTAATAATGATGTGCAGGAAACAGTGGTATTGAGCCTTCAGTTATTCAGCATATTTATGAATGATTTAGAGATGGAATTGAAATCTTAGTTTCCATGTATCTTAGTTTCCTTATCTTTTCAAAAGCAACTAAGGATGGGGTGTAAATGTTGGCCTAGCCAACGATATGCTTTGGCATGAAAGGATTTTTCCTGAGTTCCAAAGAAGAGTCATTCAACTTGAAATGTTAACTCCATTTTTCTCTCTCCCAGATGATGCCTGGCCAGCTGAGTTACTTCAAGATTTCCTGGGATTTTTTTTATTTCCATAATCTGTGGTATTTTGCTTTTATTCCCTCGAACATTAGTCTGGAACTCTGGATTACTAACGAAGTATTATTAACACTATGCCATTGTTTGCTCATAAACATTTGCCAAAAAGCTGATTATGCCACAACAGAGCATAATATTTTAAAGTTATTTTCAGTTCTCTTAAATTAGGTTACTCACAGTAGGTATACCAGACACTCTGCAACAAAACATATTATTTTTGTGACATTTTCAGTTGTAGGAATCAAACTGCAGCAGGTTACCACTCTTAAATAAATCAAGAAACAATTTTAATGTGATTGGAAAAGAAAAGTTTCTAAAATGGTTCCTGATTATGTAGTTCATGAATGATTTTATGTTTGGCGATATGCAAACAGGTTTGAGTGTAAACCTGAGTCAGGTGAACAGGTTTTCAAAAGGCAAAACTTGGATACATTGAAAAGTCAAAATTAAAAATCACACAACACCAGGCTATAGTCCAAAAGGTTTATTTGGAAGCACTGCCTTTCAGAGCGCTATTCCTTCATCAGAGTGAGCAGCACTCTGAAAACTAGTGCTTCCAAATAATCCTAATAGACTATAACCTGGTGTTGTGCGATTTTTAACTTTGTACACTCCGTTCCAACACCAGCACCTCCAAATCTTGAAGCGTGAAGGGAATGTGGGACTCTGTAATGACTGTCATGTTGGTCATCTAATGGTACCAATCAAAGAAGAGACTGGATTTCTACACAGCCACTCCATAAAATGCAATGTGATAGTTATTTACAGGAAGAAGGTCAAATTTTACATGAATTTTCTCTCCCTGACGCACCACAACCCTACATCCCCTCATCTTAGGTCCAGTTTATAACCTACAAAAAAGAAAATGTTGAAAAATAGATGCCTTGAACTGTTTCAATGAACTGCTCCATTTAATGCCTGTCCAGGCAAAACATAAAATCTAATCATCTTAAACTTAAGTAAAATATTCAATACACAAACTCAAGCAATTCTGAAAGCATCTTCTACTGTTGCAGCCTATTGCACTATTAGTAGAATCTGTCCCCTAATTGTACTTTTCACAGCACAAATAGTTATAAAAAAACAAAGGAGGTGGGCCAGCTAGTCCCACAAGTCTGCTCTGCTACTTAATAGGATCATGGCTGGATATGTGCAATTTTAATGCATGCAATTGACCTTTATAAAATAAACAAGTTTGCAACCTCTTTAAAATAGTGAACAGAAAGCTTTTGGCAGAATGGATTACGCATTCACACCTGATCTTGCCAAAAATAATTGCTAGCCGGTAGTTATTCTAAAGATTGTTTTAAACATCAATACATAATGACATGCTAGAAAAATGAATGTGAATTTAAATGAGTGAACATCTGCAAAAAAATTAATATTGTGCATTAATACTCTGCAAATGTGCAGAAAGTGTATAATGAAAGGCAAGTATGAAAGGCGTGGTGTAAATCAAGCAGATGGATTATTTTACTCATTCTTCTACTTTGGGTGAGTTAAGCTGATTTAAGATTGTTTTTAGAAAGTCAATAAAACAAGATTAAGCATTTTTTAATCCATTATGAATATAATATATTGATGCAATATTTATCAATGAAGGTGATAAATTAGCAGCATGAAACTATAGTAGTCAAAATACAAATTTCAGTTAAAAGTGATATAAGAAGCAATTTCAGTACATGCTCCAGATTGTTCATTATGTGCCAACATTGCTACACATTTTGTTTGCGCACACACAAACACAAAACCAATTAAAAGAAATTTTCAAGTGAACAAATCAAATTTATAGTCAAGAGGATTTTAACTCAATCTATTCAGTGAAAATTAATAATCACACAACACCAGGTTATAGTCCAACAGGTTTAATTGGAAGCACTAACTTTTGGAGCACCGCTCCTTCATCAGATGGTTTCCTATTCAATGAAATAATGTAACATTCTGATTTTAAATTGTGCTACTCAGTTTTGCTGTTCATCTGATGTTCTAGAGCCACAGAGTAATTACTTTACTCATGGTACCTGACTATACTCTTCCTTCAAAGTGTAAATCAAGGATGTGGTTTAATTGCATCAAATTTCCTAGCAGTTGGGTTTTGGTTAAAATTCGCTTTTGTTGAGTTTTGCATCATGTAAGGAAATGCTTTTATATGATTTCTTCTGCTTTGTACTGTCAATAGGATCACCTTTCAGTCTCAGTGAAGGCTGAAACATTTGCTGCTATAGAGGGCCACAGGTCCAGGCAGAGGAATCCACAACTCATCAACAATGGCTCAAGAGAGAACCCACTCTCATGATCTTGCTGGGCTGTTTGCTTTCTGATTACAGACTTTTTTTCTGATCAACATGTTTAGTTTCTGAACATTTATTCAGAGATATTATTCTATACCTCGAGAATAATGGGACTTGAACCAAGGCCTCTTTTCTCAGAAGTCAGGATACTACCTCTGCATCACAAGAATATTGCTTCGTAAGTATTTTGTTATTCACTCTTCTTCACTGGGGTTCCCCAAAGAAGGGTCAGAACAAACCCCCAGCCCTAGCTCCCCCACTAATGGTCATTATCTCCATGGCTCCATCCTCACAACTCCCCCATAGCCTTTGTCCAAACAGCACCACTCAACTCCAAACCACCCACACCACCTCAGCTTCGCTCCCACCTCCTCTGCACCAACACCACTTACTCCTCCAACACCCTTCCTCTCTACCACCTATCAATCTTTTGACTTTCCAGAGCAAACTTCTTCTGCTATTCAGTGTGCACATTTTGGAGCCTCACCAGAGGTTCGTAGTCAGCAGGTACCTCCTCTTTAGTTATGCCTGGTGCTACACTTAGCATGCTCTCTTGCATTCCTCATTGATGCGGCATTGATCTCCTGGCTTCATGGTAACAATTGAATTTACAATATATCTACAAGTTCTCTACCTCCTTGTCCTGAAACAGAAAATAAACATCGTGACTGAGTATGTTGCAGCACATTGAAAACAAGTGCCAGCTGAACAATTGGAGCCATGGGGAAAGTGTAAGTTAATGGGAATGAGGCTTCAAGCAATGATAAATGTGTGAAAGTAAGGTAGGACATGAAAGAGTTACTCATGAGTGTTAGAGATTGCTGGCTAGAGAGAAATGGGATGGCAGCGCATTGAATGGTCTGTGAGTTTAGTGATGTTGTGGCAAAGAATGGCATTTGACTGTGATCACTTGTGTGAAGCTGGTCAATTTTGTGCAACACTGCAGGCAGGCTTTGGGTCCAGACTTTTTGCATTGATCCCTATGGCAACCTGTTCTAATTCCCATCATAGTGCATACCAAACAGAGCACCTATTTCCTTTTCTACCTCATAAACTCCATCAAAGGATCAAGGGGCACTATCTTTTTTGCTATCTATTGCCATTCTTAATTCCTTGTGGGATTCTCCTTTTGAAACAGTTCTAACAAATGTTGCAGCTGGAACGTACCTCAATCCATACTCCTCTCATTAAAAAAAAAATCACTTCAGACTGCCAGTCCTGCTATGTTCAGTCACCTTTACTGTCTGTTTTTCCCCTTAGTCATATTGCCTTAGTCTCAGACTCCTCCTTGATCATATTACTTGCTTAACTGGTTCCTGTCATTCTTTTCTTCCAGTGCCCCTGCCTCACTAATTTAAACCCTCCTAAGTGACACAAGCAAAACCTCCCTTCCAGAATATTGGTGTCCCTCTAGTTTAAGTGCAATCCACCCTTCTTGTACAGGTCCTACATGCATTCCTGAAGCCCTCCCCCCTACACCAGCTGTTTAGCCATGTATTGAACAGTACTATTGCTCTATTCCTAGCCTCACTAACACATAGCACAGTAAGTTACAACCCTTGAGATCTTTCTTTTCAACTTCCTACTGAACTCCCTTTGCAGGACCTCATCTATCTTTCTGTTGAATCATTGGTACCAATATGGATCACAATCTCTGGATGCTCACTCTCCCACTTCAGAATATCCTGTGCCTGCTCACAAACATCCTTGACTCTGGCAATATATCATCCTGGGAGGCAATACACTATTCTAGGAGACAATACACCATCCTAGAGTCTTGCTTGCAGCCTTGGAGATGCCTATCTGTTCTTAGTGTAGAGTTCCCTATCTCGACTGCTTGTATACACTTTGACCATCCCTGCTGAACAGTAGTGTTAGTCATGGTGCCCTTGACCTATCTGTTGCTGCTGTTGCTTTCCCTTGAAATGCCATTCCCCCTAACAGGATGCAAAACAGACACGGGAATGGCCACAGGAGGCTTCTGCTTGACCTGCCCGCGCTTACTCAACTTTCTTATGATCATCCAACACTTCTGTGGGTGGCATGGTGGCTCAATGGTTAGCAATGCTACCTCACAGTATGAGGACCGGGGTCCGATTCCAGCTTGGGTGACTGTCTCTGTGTGGAGTTTGTGTATTCTCCCCCGTCTGTGTGGATTTGCTCCAGTTTCCTCCCACAATCCAAAGGTGCGCAGGTTACGGTCATTGGCTGTGCCAATTAGCCAGTAGTGTCCAAGAATGTGCAGGCTAGGTGGATTAACAGGGTTGAGCAAGTGGGTCTAAATGGGATGGTCTTTGGATTGTCAGTGCTGACTTGATGGACCAAATGGCCTCTTTCCACACTGTAGAGATTCTATGATTCCACTGCTGGTGTGACCGGCTCACTGAATGCACTCAGTGAGCTGGTCACACCAGCAGTAGAATCATAGAATCTACAATATTTTTGGCCTCATGAATGTTCCATAGTGAATCTATCCACAGCTTCAGGTTACAAATCAGGAGCTGTATCTGAACACACTGTCTGCATACATCATCACTATGGAGACTGGAAGTGTCCCTGATTTTCCACATATTACAAGAGGAGCATCCACAGGACCAAGTTCGACTTCCATTTCAAATATTATCAACTACAAAGTTTGAGAGAAGATTTGTAGCTCGGGTGCTCGTTGCTGTGGTTCTGTTCGCTGAGCTGGAAGTTTTTGTTGCAAACGTTTCGTCCCCTGTCTAGGTGACATCCTCAGTGCTTGGGAGCCTCCTGTGAAGTGCTTCTGTGGTGTTTCCTCCGGCATTTATAGTGGCCTGTCCCTGCCGCTTCCGATTGTCAGTTTCAGCTGTCCGCTGTAGTGGCCGGTATATTGGGTCCAGGTCGATGTGTTTGTTGATGGAGTTTGTGGATGAGTGCTATGCTTCTAGGAATTCCATGGCTGTTCTTTGTTTGGCTTGCTCTATAATGGTAGTGTTGTCCCAGTCAAATTCATGTTGCTTGTCGTATGCGTGTGTGGCTACTAGGGATAGCTGGTCGTGTCGTTTCGTGGCTAGTTGATGTTCGTGGATGCGGATCGTTAGCTGTCTTCCTGTTTGTCCTATATAGTGTGTTTTGTGCAGTCCTTGCATGGGATTTTGTACACTACATTAGTTTTGCTGGCTATCGGGTCCTTCGTTCTGGTGAGTTGTTGTCTGAGTGTGGCTGTTGGTTTGTGTGCTGTTAGAAGTCCTAGTGGTCACAGTAGTCTGGCTACGGAACCCAAAGGACTAGCCACACTACCATACATCAAGAACATCTCTGAACTGACAGCCAGGCTACTGCGACCACTAGGACTGCACAGGTCTCTCACTCCTGCTCTCTAGTCCTGGCAGATTACAACTATGAACTGTAAGTACTTTATCTATCGCCGGATACTTCTTAGTAAGTTTGCAAACCTCATTCTGAGCAGGCAAGTATTTGAGTCCTGGCACACCTTCAGAGCTCTGCCCCTAGGTTCAGCTCCACATTTGCTTTGACTGACTCCACTCCTCAGGTATTTAACCAACTGCTGTTGTTCACCCCAGGTTCACTCTCCTTCACTCTGCTACTACTGCTCTGACTGATCTGAAAGATTGGGAAGGAGAGTCCTTCAAGAGAACCTCAGCCTGAGCAGGAATTTAAGACACACTATTGCTAGCACTCGACATTACAAACCAGCTATCCAGCCAATTGAGCTAACTGATTGCTGACATTGATGCACTGGGGACTTGGGTTTAAATGCTAGCAAAGCAGCTGATGAAATTTTAAATTAATAAACACAGAACTCAAAGCTAGTCTCAGTGATGGTGCCCATGACAACTATCATCACCATATTATTTGTGAAGCCCATCTAGTTCACGAATTTTCTTGAAGGAAGGAAATCAACCATGTACACTGGTATCCGGCAAGAGCCAGACTTAATGTGCCAATTAACTGCCTTGTGAAATGACCTAAGCTAATCACTCAATGCAAGGCAATTATGGGTGGACAACAAATGCTGATTTTGCTGCAGATTTATACATCCACGAAAGAATAAAGAGAAAAGCCCTCCTCACACAAAGACTATTGGAAATTTTGATCTTTCTTATCCAACAGGCTATTGAAGCTAAATCAAGTGTAAGTTTGAAACAACAACTGATAAATTTTTGTTAGTTATGGTCATTAATGGATATGAAAACAATCGAGATAAAAGGACTTAAAATACAGGGCAGTCATGATTAATGGAATTTCATAACAGCCTCTACAGATTGAATACTCTTCTTCTGTTTCCTGCGTGAGAGAACAAGAAACCTTGCCAGCTCAAGATGAGCCAGTGTGTCAGACACAGAAAGTCTCTCTCACGGTAAAGTGACAACTCTATTCGAAGCTGCTCATTTTGCATTATGTTCATGAGGCATTCCATGTGGAAGAAAGAATCGTGTAAACTTACAAGTAATGTCATTACAAAAAAAACTTGTTGTAGAAAAAATGCATGCCTTAACTTTCTGCATGCTAGAACGATAAGAAAAGGATGTAACATAAGAGTATAGCTTTATTTATTAATAGCATTAAAGGCTCTAGAGTTAAAAATAACAAAACATATTAGGCCTTTTTTCAACACTTGCAATGCTTTTCATAAATATTACATTCACCAGCATTTTCAAGCTCGATGTCCCCAACAAAATGCCATCTTCCTCAGTTTTCAAATATATAAACACAATGAGGATGGTCTTCAGCCTCAGTTTTATCAGTGTATTTTTCAGAGTAAAACAAAAATTCGCATTAGTGTCTTTCACATATTTGGAGACCATTTTTTATTCATGCAATAGTGGACATGAGTGATGTCTAACTACTTTCTATTTACCAGTGAAAGTGAGTAATTGGTTAGTTCTTAACCATGAGATATCAAAGCAATATGTTTTCTTTAAATACATTTGTTTTATGATGTTCCTACTACAGGGTTAGATTACAAAGATGTCAATAGTTAAAGGAAAAATAAATGATTGTTAGGAAACATATCAAATTGGAATTGCTAGAGTCTCAAAGGGAGTGAAAAAGATTTTGATATTTTTAAAGTATGTCCAATAATTAGATACATTATTAGAGTTATTAAATTATAAAATTGAGAAAGTATTAATACTGTACATCTTTGCAAACTTTTTTCTTAAAGGAAATCTGCAGCGAGTAGCACGTATTAGTTTCCAACAAATTGCTGCACAGAGAATGACAGGAACTATAATCACCAGTCCTAATAAAGGTTTATTATCCAAAACAAATTAAAGCTACTACAGAATGTATGAACAACATAAACAAATTAACTCATTAAGATACTTGACAAAGCTCCATCCAACAATACTATTTGGTGATCTGTAGCCTCCATAATATACAGGAGCAGAAACAGGCCATGGCTTATGCCCAAAACGTCGATTCTCCTTCTCCTTTGATGCTGCCTGACCTGCTGCGCTTTTCCAGCAACACATTTTTAAGCTCATGCACCCATTAAGACGATAAGCCATGGAGTAGGTTGTCCATCCCTCAAACCTGCTGTACCATTGAATAAGATTATGGCTGATTTGACATTTCTCGCATCCACATTCCTGCCTATAATCATTGATTACTCTACTGATCAAGACCTATCTAGCTGACTCTTAAATGTACACTAGGACTCCTCCTTCACAGCTTTCTGTTGCAAGAAGTTACAAAGACACACAACCCTCTGAAAGAAAAATCTCTTTCTCAACTCAGACTTAAATGTACACCCTTTTATTCTGAGATGGACGCCTTCTGGTCCGAAACTCTCCCATGGGGGGGAAGCAATCTCTCAGCATTTACTCTGTCAAGCCCCTAAAGAATTCCATTAGATCCGCTCTGTCATTGGGGGAGATCACAGATGATCTGATCATTCTCAAATCTATTTTCCTGCCTTTAGCCCATAACTCTTGATTGTTTTACTGATTATAAATCTGTCCATCTCAGCACTGAATATTCTTACATAGAACATAGAATATTACAGCGCAGTACAGGCCCTTCAGCCCTCGATGTTGCGCTGACCTGTCATACCAATCTGAAGCCCATCTAACCTACACTATTCCATGTACGTCCATATGCTTGTCCAATGACTACTTAAATGTACTTAAAGTTGGCAAATCTACTACCGTTGCAGGCAAAACATTCGATACCCTTACTACTCTCTGAGTAAAGAAACTACCTCTGACATCTGTCCTATATCTATCACCCCTCAATTTAAAGCTATGCACCCTCGTGCTCGCCATCGCCATACTTGGAAAAAGGCTCTCCCCGTCTACCCTATCTAACCCTCTGATTATCTTATATGTCTCTATTAAGTCACCTCTCAACCTTCTTCTCTTTAACGAAAACAGCTTCAAGTCCCTCAGCCTTTTTTCATAAGACCTTCCCTCAATACCAGGCAACATCTTAGTAAATCTCCTCTGCACCCTTTCCAAAGCTTCCACATCCTTCTTATAGTGCTGTGACCAGAACTGTACACAATACTCCAAGTGCGGCTACACCAGAGTTTTCCACAGCTGCAGCATAACCTCATGGTTCCAAAGCTCGATCCCTCTCTTAATAAAAGCTAAAACACTGTATGCTTTCTTAGCAACCCTGTCAACCTGAGTGGCAACTTTCAAGGATCTGTGTACATGGACACCGAGATCTCTCTGCTCATCTACACTACCAAGAATCTTACCATTAGCCCAGTACTTTGCATTCCAGTTACTCCAAAGTGAATCACCACACACTTGTCTGCATTAAACTCCATTTGCCACCTCTCAGCACAGTTCCGCAGCTTATCTATGTCTGTCTGTAAACTACAACTTCCTTCGTCACTATCCACAACTCCACCGACCTTAGTGTCATCTGCAAATTTACTAACCCACTCTTCTACGCCCTCATCCAGGTCATTTATAAAAATGACGAACAGCAGTGGATCCAACACCGACCCTTGCGGTACACCACTAGTAACTGGACACCAGGATGAACATTTCCCATCAACCACCACCCTCTATCTTCTTTCAGCAAGCCAATTACAGATCCAAACTACTATATCTCCCACAATCCCATTCCTCCGCATTTTGTACAATAGCCTACTGTGGGGAACCTTATCGAATGCCTTGCTGAAATCCATATACACCACATCAACTGGTTTACTCTCATCTACCTGTTTACTCACCTTCTCAAAGAACTCAAGAAGGTTTGTGAGGCACGATCTACCTTTCACAAAACCATGCTGACTATAGGGCTGCATGATGGCACAGTGGTTAGCACTGCTGCCTCACAGCGCTAGAGACCCAGGTTCAATTCACACTTTGGGCAACTGTCTGTGTGGAGTTTGCACATTCTCCCCATGTCTGCGTGGGTTTCCTCCCACAGTCCAAAAATATGCAGGTTAGGTGAATTGGCCATGAGAAATTGCCCGTGGTGTTAAGTGAAGGTGTAAATGTAAGGTTCTGGGTGGGTTGCTGTTCAGAGGGTCAGTGTGGGCTTGTTGGGCCAAAGGGCCTGTTTCCACACTGTAAATAATCTAATCCCTAATCAAATAATTCTTTTCCTGATGATTATAAATCCTATCTCTTATAACATTTTCCAACACTTTACCAAAAACTGAAGTAAGGCTCACTGGTCTATAATTACCAGGGTTGTCTCTACTCCTCTTCTTGAACAGGGGAACCATATTTGCTATCCCCCAATCTTCTGGCACTATTCTTGTAGACAATGACAGCCTTGACAGCTTTCTACAGCAAATAATTCCACATATTGACTACTCTCTGAGAGAAGAATCTCCTCCTTATCTCTGTCCTATTGGGCAACCTTTATTCTGACATTAAACCCTCTATTCTGAGACTATCCCACAAAGGGAAACAACTCTCCACATCTATATGGTCAAGCCCGCGAGATCTTGTATGTTTCAACATGGTTGGTTCATATTCTTCTAAACTCCGAGAACATGCCCAAGCTCTTCAACTTCTAAAAAAAACTCCATTCACACCCTGGATCAACCTTGTGAAATTTTTGAGATTGCTTCAAATGCCACTATATCTTTCCTTCGATAAGGGGACCAAAATGGTTCAAGTATTCTTGCTGTGGTCTGATCAGTACCGTGTATAGCAAAACTATTTATATTCCATTCCCTTTGAGATAAAGCCAAAATTCCATTGGCTTTCCCTATTATCTGCTGAACTTGGTTGCTACTTTACATGGTTTATGCATCAGGACTCCCACATCCCTCTGTGCTGCAGATTTCTACAGCCTTTCTCCATTTAAACAATATCAAGCCCTTCTATTCTTCATAGCAAGTTACACACCTTTATATGTTCATACATTATACTCAATCTGTCAAGTTTTTGCCCATTTATTTAACTTGTCCCACTGAAGGCTCTTTGTGTCATTTTCACTACTTGCCTTCACAACCTCAAACTTGGCAATAGTACATTCAATTCCCTCATCCAATTCATTAAAATATTTTACAAACAATTGTGGCTCCAGCATTAGTCTCTGGGGCAGTCCTTAGTTAAAAGGTGTGCCATCCTGAAACTGCTCCATTTACACCATATTTCTGTTTTTTATTAGTTAGTCTATCCTTTGTCCATGCTAATATTCTACCTCCATGACCATGTGTCTTAAACAATTCTGAGGAACAGTCATTTGACTTGAAATGTTAAAAGAACATAGAACAATACAGCGAAAAACAGACCCTTCGGTCCTAAACGTTGCACCAACTTGTGAACTAATATAAGCCCATCACCCTTCACTGTCCCATCATCATCCATATACTTATCCTAGGACTGTTTAAATGCCCCTATTGTGACTGAGTTAACTACATTGGCAGACAGGGCATTCCACGCCCTTACCACTCTCTAAGTGAAGAACCTGCTTCTAACATCTGTCTTAAATCTATCACCCCTGAATTTGCAGCTATGCCCCCTCGTACAAGCAGATGTCATCCCTATCTAATCCTCTGATCATCTTGTATGTCTCTATTTAATCGCCTCTTAGCCTTTTTCACTCCAATGAGAACAGACCTAAGTCCCTCAGTCTTTCCTCATAAGACCTTCATTTCAGACCAGGCAACATTCTGGTAAATCTCCTCTGCACCTTTTCCAATGCTTCCACATCCTTCATGTAATGGGGCATCAGAACTGCACACAATATTCCAAGTGAGGTCACACTAGCATTTTGTACAGTTGCAGCATGACATCAATCCCTCTATCAAAAAAACCTAACACACCGTATGCCTTCTTAACAGCATTATTAACCTGGGTGGCAACTTTCAGGGATCTATGTACATGGACAGCATGATCCCTCTGCATATCCACATTACCAAGAATCTTTCTATTGACCCAGTGTTCTGCCTTCCTGTTATTCTTCCCAAAGTGAATCACCTCATATTCATTTGCATTGAACTCCATTTGCCACCTTTCAGCCCAGATCTGCAGTTTATCCAAGTTTTCCTGCAACCTGTAACATTCTTCCACACTATCTACCACTCCACTGACTTTAGTATCATCTGCAAACTTACTAACCCATCCACTTATGCCTGCGTCTAGGTCGTTTATAAAAATGTCAAACAACAATGGTCCCAAAATAGATCCTTGTGGTACACCACTAGTAACCGGACTCCAGGCTGAATATCTTCCATCAACCATCTTCCATCTGCCATCATTACCTTCTTACAGAAAGTCAGTTTCTAATTCAAACTGCTAAATCTCCTTCAACCCCATGCTTCCACATTTTCTCCAGTAGCCTACCATGTGGAACCTTATCAAAGGCTTTGCTGAAGTCCATGTACACCATGTCAACTGCCCTACCCTATCCACATGCTTGGTCACCTTCTCAAAAAAACTCAATGAGGTTTGTGAGACACGATCTGCCCTTGACGAATCCATTTGTCTGTCCACAGATATTGCCAGGTATGCTGAACTCTCCTGTACTTATTCTTTTATTTTAGATCCTAAGCATTTGGCTCTGATTAGCATTTCCTCTTACCATATTAAGCAGCGATATGTGTTTAACAAACATTTATTTGGAAATCCAAATTATTATTCCTCATTATCTATCCTGCTTGTTACCTTCCAAAGAATTCCAATAACTTTGTCAGGCATGATTTCTCCTGTATGAAGTCATTGCATAGTTTATAATAGAATCCAACATTTTCCAATTACTTGTATTATGTAGCTGACCTGTAGTTACCTGTTTTTTGTATCCCTTCCATTATGGATAAAGCAGTTGTACAATCTCCCATCAGCTTCTTTTCCTTGTAATTTCTTACCTTCATAAGGATTCTAAATCTTCTAATCCAAGATTTTGTCTTGCTATTATACTTACTTCATCATGTAGTAACAAAACTAGCTCACCAACGTTGGCATATTGTATGCCCTCTCAAAGAGTAACATAAGCTGAATATTGAAGTCCTGACTTTGAACTCCTTGTAACAATGCCCTGGATTTTATGACAGCCAATAATTGTTTCTGAAGCGTTGAGGCAAATTGCACAGGTCACTGGAGGATTTCCATTGTGGCAGAATCTGAAGTAATTGAGCAGGAAATTGAAGACTCCACCAGGTAATTCCCCCACAGTTGAAACCCTCCAAAAAGTAACCATTTAAATCAGAGAATTTGTAGTTTTCTATTGAAATTCATGAAATACTTACTGTCAGGAGAAGTTAATTTCTGAGTAACTATTGGACTGACCTTAGCATAGCTCACATTCCCAATTGCAATTATCCATAAACACCCCCCCCCCCTCCAGTTACAACTACCATTCTAGCAGACTCAATCACCCCATTCTGCACCCAATACATCCCTTCCCATCTTGTCCAGCACCAATTAATCACCACTGTCAGAGCTGAGCCAGGAACCAGAAAATTTCCACACTACCCTCTCACCCCCAGCGAACCCAAAATCTTCCACCCACCCTAGCGTACCTTGAATGCTCCGCTTACCTAGTCTCAAGTACCCTAATCAGCTTCGATCCAGTCTTTACCCACCTGAAACCCTATGTACGTGACAGCTTAATCTGTACCCACCTAGAGCCTCAACCTCACACTTGCCTTATATGTTTACCTATTCAGAGCAGAAGTCAAATTGGCTGCCTGGGATGCTGGACCATTACATTTCTAAATAGAGTACGGAGAAGTTTGGATTATGGCTAGCCTTCTTCTGATTGTTCACCAGGCCAGCATTTATTATCCATCACTACTTTCCCCAGAGGGCAGTTGAGTGTGAACCACATTTCTGTGGATTTGGAGTCACATGTAGGCCAGACCAGGTAAGGACAACTGTTTCTTCCTGAAAGGGCATTATTAAACCAGGTGGGTCTCTCTGGCATGATTATACTCCTAATTCCAGATAATTATTGAATTCAAATTCCACCACCTGCCATGGCAGCATTTGAACTCATGTCCGCAGAACATAACAGAATTTCTGGATTAATAGTCTTAGCAATTATACCACAAGACCACCACAGCCCGAGGTCTTTCATTGCACAAAATAAAAGGAGGCAAAAGGCTTTAAGTTTATAGTATTAAGCTATAATAAGTTCAAGTTATACCAACAAGATGATCTGCTGTAGTTTGCCACTACTGCAAAAATCCAACAAATAACCATTAACCTCTGTTTGTGCCATTAATTCACTTATTTTTGTTTTTCAAATACCATGTACCTTTATGTAAAGCACCATTCTTTCTCTTTTTACCATTTTCTTCTTTGTTTGAGTCATTGGCTGCTTTTATTTATGTTTGGCCACTGTGTTGCTTCCTGTCTGAATCTTCGGGTATTATTACCTGATATTGTTGAAAGATGCTGTAAAAAGTATCAAGGTTTGGTGAGTGTATACCAGTGCTAAATGAACTGAAACCATTCCTACCACAACAACTTTGAATCATAGATATTTTTCTTATGATAGAAGGAATGTTATTTATTTGATATTATCATTTTTGAGTTTGAGAGATTGTAGGTTTACAAATGGCATTTAGGTTCAGTCTGTGTTGAGGAAGAGAGAGAGAGAGATTTTGTTGGATTAATGGAATAGCTTGTATGAAAAAGCTTTTCTCTCACTTAGGCTTCTTGTCTGCAGTTGGAATTACAAGCAGTTGCTCCTTCAGAAGTGATATAGTATGAAACTCTTAAGAAATAGATTACTTCAGCGTTGGTAGTTGAGCTTCAAAGTCATCGACCAGAAGTGTTTGGTTAAAATCCTGAAGGGATTATTTGAAACTGAGAAAGCCAAAGCTCACTTCTATGAGGATTCAGACCAGAGGTTATCAGATTTTCAGGTGGGGAATTGAAGCTACATTTTGTTGATAAAACTGAGTTGAACTTCAAATCAAATTGTGTGACCTTTTGGCTGTCTAACTGTCAAGAACATTTGGGTAAAGTGTTTTTAATATATAAACTGATCAAAATGTCTGAAGCGTGAACAACACAATCGATCCCAAAATGATAGATTGATAATTTGTCTTCAGACCTTATACCTTTAAAAAGCCATCATAATTCATCAGAAATATTCTTATAGCCAATGAAATCTCTTGATATCCAAGTGCCAGCATTAGTGAAAAATAAGATAAGCATTTCCCTCTGGGATTGATAATCTTTGCCGAATCTTATCATTTTCACTTGGCAATATCCCCGTCCCTTCATTGTCGCTGGCTCAAAATCCTGGAGTTTCCTCTGTAATGGCATTGTGGGTCTCCATTAGGGTCAAGAGGCAGCTCGCTGCCACATTCTCAAGGCCAATTAGTGATGGGTAGTAAACGTTGGCACAGCCAGCAATACCCAGATCACATGAATAAATAATAGAAAATAAATGACCAAAGAACTAAAGGTGGCATGAATGAAAAGCCATTTTGTAACATCGTGGATAGTTAGTTTATCCTTGTGAATATTGTGGAGGCAGTTTCAATCATGCTTTTTGGAATATAGAAAATAATAAAGATCAGTGTGTCCTGCACTGAAACTCCATTAAAAATTGAATGTGTTTCAAGATCCTTGATTTTAACTTTACGTAGAGATTTACTAGTAATTTCCTTCACGTCAATTTACTCTCTTTGCCTGGGAGGAACTGAATGAAGGTTTTCAAATTTAAACCCTTGTCAAGAAGTTCCAGAGCTGTGCTTCAAAATGAACTGAAAGAAACCCTAGCTTTTCTTACAATCCTGATTCCAGTCAGATTCCAAATGTAAATTGTACTGTTTAAAGACTTCTGACTGAACACCCACTCATTTATGCCCACCAAGGTATAAGCATAGAGACACTAATAGCTAAGCATATAGAGGAGCACAAAGTTATTTGTTTTCTTCTTAATAAACAGCAAAATCTTGAAATCACCTCTTGTCACAATCCAGCAAAAAACTGACACAACATTGTCTGTACTGTACTGATTTATATCATCCAGATTGGGCCATTGCTCTAATTGAATCTGATTTTAATCAAAAGGTTCCATAAGGAACATCAGAGCAAGCAAAATAAAATTATGTGATGAATAGAATATATTATGAACACAATAACATATTTATTTATTTACAGTGTTGGTGCATGTTTATTTTACATTTGTACACATTGTTAAAAGCTGGATACACTCCAGCACTCTACAGATGCCTAAGAGAAAGACCACGGAACGAGGATATACCACAACCAAAAGGACTAGCCACACTACCATACATCAGGAGCATCTCGGAACTGACAGCCAGACTACTGCGACCCCTAGAACTCATAACGGCACACAAACCAACAGCCACGCTCAGACAACAACTCACCAGAACGAAGGACCCGATACCCAACATGAGCAAAATTAATGTAGTGTACAAAATACCATGCAAGGACCGCACAAAACACTATATAGGACAAACAGGAAGACAGCTAACAATCCGCATACATGAACATCAACTAGCCACGAAACGACACGACCAGCTATCCTTAGTAGCCACACACGCAGACAACAAGCAACATGAATTTGACTGGGACAACACTACTATCATAGGGCAAGCCAGACAGAGAACAGCCAGGGAATTCCTAGAGGCATGGCATTCATTCACAAACTCCATCAACAAACACATCAACCTGGACCCAATATACCAACCACTACAGCGGACAGCTGAAACTGACAACCGGAAGCGGCAGGGACAAACCCCTATAAACACCGGAGGAAACATCAAAGAAGCACTTTGCAGGAGGCTCCCAAGCACTGATGATGTCGCCTAGCCAGGGGACGAAACGTTTGCAACAAAAACTTCCAGCTCGGCGAACAGATCCACAGCAATCTTTAGATATCTGCAAGCACAAAGCCTTTAGATTTTCTCATCTCCAATAAATCCGTATTCTTCTTTATACTGTCAACACATTCAACTCAATATCTTGGGGTTTTGAAGTTTAGCATTTAAAACATTACTGAGATGCTGCCCTGGAGTTTCTTGCAGTAAATATTATGTAACTCATGCCATTGTATTGCTTTATTTGTTACTTTTCTTTTATTTGCAAACTTTTCTTTTTGATTTTGTACAGTATTATTTGCCTATGTATTGCATCCACAACTTTTCTTCAATACGACATAAATGCTTCCATGCCAATTTCTCATATTGATGTAAAATGAGGCACTTCATCTGCACTTTGCATTGGTTCCTCAGAAGTGTCATGCAAGAGAACAAAACCAATTTGCAGGTGTTTGTTGCTTCTGTAGAATATTTGGAGCTATCCCACTATGTTAAGATAATTCCACTTCTCCAGAACATAGGAGAGAAGGCTCTTCCAACCAACTGCTTAGTCATTTCACAAAAGCACAAAGTCAGTTCACAGTAGAATATTTCCATTTTTCTTGAGATTAATGTCTCTTGAAAGCTAATAGATGCCTAGCAAGTGCTAATTCAACAAGATTACACATGCATTATGACAAGCTACTGTTTATTTGACCCTACTAACAAAATCACATGCTGCAAAATCACAATTTCCAAAATGCCCCAATTCCACCATTGAGACCATAAATACCTACGAACAATATATATTGTAAATCAAGGAGAATAGCGTATTAAGTATCTTCTTAAGTATGCTGTTGTTAATGATATATTTTCTGCCTCCAGAGTGAGCTACTGTCTCCATGCAAAAATATTGACTCTCCTCACTGTAACTGAACAACATAACCTGCGTGAAATATAAATGTGGCCTCTTAAGTTGGCTTTTTTACACTAAAAAGGTCACATATATCCCCAAGGTAACTTTTACATATTTATTTGTTTTCAGCACTCACAGCTTGCATTGTTAGTTTGCCTCATAACATAGATTCCTTCGCACTGAACTACACTCACCCAACATTATTTAATGGCTAACACCAACTGAAATGTCAACATTTGCAATTCTGAAGCTTTATTTAAGCAATAAAAAAATAATTAAAAGGGTAGCCCCTTGGAGAGATTGTGTCAATTTTATCTGGTGCAAAGAAATGCACAGACGAGACAAATTCAAACAGAGTGCAAAAGATTTTTGATTGCTGAAGCTCAACAAACTGTGTAAGTTAATGAAGTCTAACGAAAATGTCTTTCCTGAGACCTGAAGCTATTCAGACTGTGATAAAATAGACTCTTTATTTCCCTCCACACTAAACTGTTTTAATCCCTACTTGAAAATCGATGCTAATGACATTGATTCAGTGGGAAATGCAATAGAATAATAACATGAAAACTATTGTGTTTAATGGGGTTTAGTCAGATGTTAGTGCTCCAGCACGTCAGCAGGTTTCAGTTTTATAAATCTCATCCTTCTAGGGAATGAGAAAGAAAATTTACAATTAACAGTATTCTTATAATGCAAACATGAATATACTAAAAGTTAAAGGGCATAACTGGCAGATACTGACATATTTTTTGTTTATTGTTATTTAACTTTCCCCAGTTTAGAAGTTTTCTAATATGGCTTCTCAATTTTCAAAATATGCAGCGACCTTTGTCGAGTTGCTGGAGCATTGTCAATGCTTGTAGAAACAGGAATTTTCACAAGGTCAGTAAGGTGTCACTTGTGTCATAACTGTAGATCATCCATGGACAGAATAAACTTTTAAACTCCAATATATGTTCTTTGTTAAAGGAGTATTAATGCAGCCAAATGACTGCAAGTATTAATCCAATGTCTATCGAGAGACGAATTCTGGAATGTCACACCTACAGGTGTCAAAAAAACTTCAAAGAGAGACATGCAATGCAACTTTCTCCGACTGTGAAAGTGAGGTTTACTTCTAACATTATCAATGGGAACCAGGACCAAAATAATTTCAATTAACCATCAAAGCCAAACACCTCAAAGGTTCAACCCGTCCATGCCAACCAGATATCCCAACCCAATGTAGTCCCATCTGCCAGCACCCGGCCCTTATCCCTCCAACCCTTTCTATTCATATACCCATCCAAATGCCTCTTAAATGTTGCAATTGTACCAACCTCCACCACTTCCTCTGGCAGCTCATTCCATACACGTACCACCCTCTGCGTGAAACGGTTGCCCCTGAGGTCTCTTTTATATCTTTCCCCTCTCACCCTAAACCTATGCCCTCTAGTTCTGGACTCCCCCACCCCAGGGAAAAGACTTTGTCTATTTATCCTATCCATGCCCCTCATAAGTTTGTAAACCTCTATAAGGTCACCCCTCAGCCTCCAACGCTCCAGGGAAAACAGCCCCAGCCTGTTCAGCCTCTCCCTGTAGCTCAAATCTTCCAACCCTGGCAACATTCTTGTAAATCTTTTCTGAACCCTTTCAAGTTTCACAACATCTTTCCGATAGGAAGGAGACCAGAATTGCATGCAATATTCCAACAGTGGCCTAACCAATGTCCTCCCAGCTGCAACATGACCTCCCAACTCCTGTACTCAATACTCTGACCAATAAAGGAAACCATACCAAATGCCTTCTTCACTATCCTATTTACCTGTGACTCTACTTTCAAGGAGCAATGAAACTGCATTCCAAGGTATCTTTGTTCAGCAACACTCCCTAGGACCTTACCATTAAGTGTATAAGTCCTGCTAAGATTTGCTTTCCCAAAATGCAGCACCTCACATTTATCTGAATTAAATTCCATCTGCCACTTCTCAGCCCATTGGCCCATCTGGTCAAGATCCTGTTGTAATCTGAGGTAACCCTCTTCGCTGTTCACTACACCTCCAATTTTGGTGTCATCTTCAAACTTACCAACTGTACCTCTTATGCTTGCATCCAAATTATTTATGCAAATTACAAAAAGTAGCGGACCCAGCACCGATCCTTGTGGCACTCCACTAGTCACAGGCCTCCAGTCTGAAAAACAACCCACCACCACCTTCTGTCTTCTACCTTTGAGCCAGTTCTGTATCCAAATGGCTAGTTCTCCCTGTATTCCATGAGAGCTAACTTTGCTAATCAGTCTCCCACGGGGAATCTTGTCGAACGCCTTACTGAAGTCCATATAGATCACATCTATGGCTCTACCCTCATCAATCCTCTTTGTTACTTCTTCAAAAAACTCAATCAAGTTTGTGAGGCTTGATTTCCCATGCACAAAGCCATATTGACTATCCCTAATCAGTCCTTGCCTTTCCAAATACATGTACATCCTGTCCCTCAAAACTCACCCCAACAACTTGCCCACCACCGAGGTCAGGCTCACCGGTCTATAGTTCCCTGGCTTGTCTTTACCGCCCTTCTTAAACAGTGGCACCACGTTTGCCAACCTCCAGTCTTCCGGCACCTCACCTGTGACTATCAGTTCATCCCTCCTTAACCAGTCACTTGATTATTTAGGGAATACCATTTGAATATGACTGTGGGGAATCTTAACTGGAAGCTTGGCATAGCACTTCTAACAAAAGGAAATTGTCAACTGACTGCAGAGTTAATTAATTTATTTACCTATCTTGCCTTTTCATTTGAGTCATACTCTTGGCTATACCAAAGTAAGTTATATCTATCCTCACCAACATCTGTGATATTGGGAGGATAATGCTGGCCCTGGAGTGGGTCCAGAGAACATTCACAAGAATGATCCCAGAAATGAAAGGCTTAACATATGAGGAACATTTGATGATTCTGGGACAATATTTGATGGAGTTTAGAAGGATTAAGGAGGATCTGATTAAGACTTACAGAATACTGAACGGCCTGGACAGAGTGGACATTAGGAAGATGTTTCCATTGGCAGAAGAGACGAGAATCTGAGGGCACAGCCTTAGAGTAAAGCGAAGACTCTTTAGAATGGAGATAAGAGGAACGTCTTTCGCCAGAGTGGTGGATCTGTGGAGCGCATTGCCACAGAAGGCTGTGGAGACCAGGTCATTGAGTTTATTTAAAAAAGAGATAGATATTTTCTTGGTTGCCATGGGATCAAACGTTACAAGGAGAAAGCAGGAAATGGGGTTGTAAAACCAATCAGTCACGATCGAATATCAGAGCAGACTCGATCGGCCAAATACCCTAATTTCTGCTCATATGTCTTATGGTTTTATTATGGCCTTATTTTACCAAAACTTGCTATGTCAATTGAAGGATATTGTTATTTCTACACCATTTTCACAATGCTCCAGGAAATTCAAAATACGCTGGTAATAATTAAAGGTCAGCTCACCAGGCTTACCTGGCTTAGCTGAAATGTTGACTTCTCCACCTCCTGATGCTGCCTGGCTTGTTGTGTTCTTCCAGCCTCCTGCTTTTCTACCTGGCGTAGCTGGCCAGGCATTAAGCATTCAACACCCTTCAACGTAAACCGAGAAATAACAAAATGGATAGAAGATGACATATGCAGAAAAATCTCAACCATATGATGACACAAATAAAATAAGAAGTTTCTGTGTCACACAAAGATCTATCTATGGACCAGTGTCCTGAACAAAAATAAAACCCTCAGTGGCAACACAATACACACTGGCAAGACATCACTTAATCCTGGGTTGCTGATCAAAATAATCTTCATTGCCAAGTGTGGAGTGCATGGTCGTGTCATCAATGATATCTGACAACAGCCTGTCAAAAATGAATTGGAGGAGAATCCAATCTGGAGGAAACAGTGGCAACCATCAACACGTTGCAATGCAACAAAGTCTCTGAGGTCAATGGAAGTCAACTCAAAAATGTTTGTAAGATATTGTAGCATTACCTTTTTTTTCCACTGTTGGGAAGATCCTGACTTCGTGTCATAGTCATAGAGATATACAGCATGGAAACAGACCCTTCAGTCAAACCCATCCATGCTGACCAGATATCACAACTCAATCTAGTCCCACCTGCCAGCAACCGGCCCATATCCCTCCAAACCCTACCTATTCATATACCCATCCAAATTCCTTTTAAATGTTACAATTGTATCAGCCTCCACCGCTTCCTCTGGCTGCTCATTTCATACACGTACCACCTTCTATGTGAAAAAGTTTCCCCTTAGGTCTCTTTTATATCTTTCCCCTCTCCCCCTAAACCTATGCCCTGTAGTTCTGGGCTCCCTGACCCCAGGGAAACGACTTTGTCTATTGACCCTATGCATGCCCCTCATAATTTTGTAAAACTCTATAAGGTCACCCCCCCCTCAGCCTCCGAAGCTCCAGGGAAAACAGCCCCAGTCTGTTCAGCCTCTACTGATAGCTCAAATCCTCCAACCCTGGCAACATCTTTGTAAACCTTTTCTGAACCTCTTTCTGATTCATCTGCAGGATGTTTCATGATTGGCTAGCCTGCATTTCTTGCCCATCTCTAACTAAGAATCAACCATATAACTGTGGGTCTAGGGTCACATGTAGGTCAAATCAGGTAAAGGACATTAGTGAAACAGATGGCATTTTATGACAATTGGAATTAGAGGAAAGGCTACTGGAGGTGTGCATGAGCACAGGATCATTGTGTTGAAGTATACTTTAAAAGGCTAATCATATTATAAAAATCCTTACAGCTCTCACACCTCGCAACCTCTCCTGCCACACCATCTCCAGGTCCTTTTATAACAACCAATCACCACTCATGGCCTCATGTTGACTTATACTCTTCTACCGATGGTTTTTAATGTCCTTCATGCCAACTTATGCCACTCCAAATACTACATGACTCATGTAATCTGTATAACAACATAGTTAAAAACAGTGCTAATTCATGCCAAACCATTCTCCCAATCATTATTCATTGCCTGTATACCCATCGTGCCAAAACACCCATTTCCATCATGTGCGTAGCTCAGGATCCACCCAAAGATGTAATAAAATAAGCTTTGATAAATAAGTTTAGAAACGTCCATTGCAGACTGCATTATACTGAAAAAGAAACATGATTCGTAAGAAAAAAACATACTGCTCTTTGAACTAGACAAGACCTGATAACAACAAAACAAAAATTCAAGTGCAGAATTCCTTACAACAATAACCATTTGTTAATAGTCCTACATTAAAGTCCGTACCACTTAAAACTGTCAATTAAGTTCAGAAACTGCAGATAACCTACTGTGATAATTGAAGCTGGTGAAATAAATTATGCAGCAATAATTCTGCAATGGAAACTATCAGGTTTATATCAAAGAACAAGATTAAATTACAAGCACTTAATAGTTTACACATTCCACACATAACTTTTAAAGAGTTAAGGTAGGACTTTAAAATATTTTGACAGTCCTCTTTGATAACTCCTCTTGTCACCTTTGACATGTCTCTTGACAGCTCCCTTTCACAGATGCATCTAACAGTTTTGACAATTGATTTTGACCATGCTTTGTGCACTTTTAATGCATATTTATGTATTTGACGATGCTAAAAGCATCTTGCTGCCCCAAAAGGCATGTGAAAGGGCAGCTCACCTTCATCAAAGGCACCTTAGTTCATCCAAAGGTGTTCCAGGACCAGATCCAAAAGAACACCTTAACTCTCCAAAGGGGTAGTTCCAGTAAACTGTGCACATGTCCTGTGCACTGACTGGACCCCGAAACTCTGCTTCTTTCCACAGATGTTATCACACCTGCTGGGTTTTTCCAGCAATTTCTGTTTCTGTGTACACACAGGTCTTAATCCGACTTCATTCTTACCCGCATGAAAATGAGAAGTGCCATGTTTGTGGATGTGTCTGTCAATTTTCTCGGATGCTTTGCTAGTCTCTCTATCAATACGTCCTGCCAACTTCAAAGATCAGTGCACATGGGCGCAGGGACTCTCTGTTTGTGCACACTCTTTAGAATTGAAGTTAAGTCAATATAGGCTCTCTCACCTCTCTGCCTGTATTTTACCGCTGGCATGTATATGTCATGTTTGTGACATCCTCACTGTGTGCTAACTAAACATATAGCTAACATTGTAGCCACACTTCATTGATCCTCCCACATAGTCTTGGAAGTATTTGCCTTCCAAATGCATGTCCAATTCCTTTTTGGAGCTTGTTTTAGAATCTGCTTCCCACATTCTTTCAGGTGATCATTCTAGATTTTAATAATTAACAGAATAAAAAATGTTTCCTCATTTTGCTTCTGTTGCTTTTACCAATCACCTAAATCTGTATCCTTTCATTATCACCTCTTGTGTCACTGAAAACAATTTCTTCTTATTTACGGTATCAAATCACTTCATGATCTTAAGCACTTTAATTAACCTTCTCTGCTTGAAGCAGAACAACCTCGACTTCATTAGTTGCTCCCTGTAACTGAAATCACTCATTGTTAATGAACTGATGATACAACTTTGTATCCAAGTAAAATAATTATTGCCTTCTTCATTTTCCTTTGTGTTAAAATCTAAGATATTACTTGTGCTTACATTTTATTTGACACTATTAAGACTTTCAAAAGTGTGCTCAAGCTTGTGAGTGTTTTACAATCACCAGTGAAGATACATCAACCATAAAAAGTAACAATACTTTTCAACAGATGAAATTTCCATATTGTTAAATTGTTTCCTTTAGTTATTGTATGAAATGACTCGTGTACCTGGTACATTCTTGATATAAATATATCAAATTGCACAGGATTTCTTTTTTAGTATTAAGGTATGACAAATATAATTAACAGCCATGAAGGAAATTGGATGGAACATTCAGTTAATGTAATGTTAACTTCCCATGGGAGTTCATCTCCAATTCTAATGCTGACGGTATTTCCTCTCCAATAATTGTAGGTATTAAGTGAAATATGTTTTGATAAGTTTCAGATCAGCTCCTAAAAGAGCTTAAACCTCAGCAAAAATGTTCTGATAATTCAGCAATAATTTGAATTGAATTGGCACATACTCACTCAGAGATACCATTGGGGCTCCAAAATGGGAAATAAACATATCTTCTGAGATAAAGCAGTGACCTTTACTCTTTATTTAATTTCACACTGAAATGTATTGGCAGCAGAGCAAAGTTTATTCAATTTTTAAATTGATATGCATAAAAAAGACTTCTTTTTTACAATAAAGAAAATAAAATGTAACTAATTTAACTGGTTATTAATAAATGCTCATATTGAATGGTGAGGTCCAAAGATGCAATCCATTATGTACATTTCCCTGGTTTGGGAAAATAATGAAAATGCTGAATCCAGTGATGACTGAAAGTATTTTAATCACTAATTCTCTCAGCTTTTAATATATTTTCTGTACCACTAGTTACACAGTGGTTACACTTGAGTTGAATTTTTATAAAGATATATCACTCACATTTTCTACAGCTTTTGAAAAGCAATTGATTTTCTTTGATATGTCGGTTGAGTAGCACTCAAGAAACTTATTTTCCTAATAGAAAAATAATTAAATTTGACAATGAAACACACTCTGCCTTTTATTGATTAAAACAAAATAAATTGTGTAGAATTCACGGAGAAACAAATTATTTTTAAACACTAACTCCTCGGGCTGCATTTCTTCCAATCTAATAAGCGTGAAAAAGGACTTTTTGAGTTAAACTAGAGTCCACATTATTTTCTATCTAGTCCGAATTTGATTTTCCCTCAAAGGACTACAAACTACCATTAATTCTTAGCTGTTGCTGACATAACTGTTGGAGGTTCAAACCTTATTATGAATGCTAATCCTATGTTTAGGTTATCAATGCCAGTAGTCTCACCTTTTGAGTCAGATGGATGTGGTTGCAATTCCAAGTCCAGAAACTTGAGAATATAATCTAGGCTGGTAGTTGGGTGCAGTACTGGGGAACACTGCATTGATTAATGTGCTAGTTAATGACTGAGACATTTGGCTCTATTTTAAAAGGGGCAAAGCAGTTCTAATATATTTTTGTCTATTAGCCATCATCATTGAAAGGGATGATGTGACTTTTACACAATCCTTAGCTCCTTGCTTTGCATGGTCTTGTACAAATTGGTAAATGAGCTTCAGATATTTTGACATGATTACATTTCAAAGTTATGTATTCAGCTAAATGGCATTTGGAATATTTTGAGGCAAAGGCAGAAAATGTACTCTGGCAGGGGTCTTAAAGGTACACTATTAAGAGTTGCTTGACATGACTATTTCTGATCAAGTGGATTGAGTCCTAAAGGACCAATCTGCTTGACAGGGACTGAGGAAGGGACTGAACCAGGAGGTGAAGAATTCGACAAGAGTGAAGAACACAGTTGACCTTATTTTCATGAATTTGCCAGCTGAGATGCATCGTCTGTGACAGGCTTGGTAAGTCTGACTACCACACAATCCTTGTGGAGACAAAGTCCCACCTTCACACTGAGAATACCCTACATCAAGTTGTGTGGCACTAGCATCACAAAATCTTGAATAAACTTCAAACTTATTCAAAATTGGACATCCATGAAGCAATATGAGCTAACAACAACAGAAAAATTGTTCTCCAACACAATCTGCAAACCGAGTATATCCCCCATTGTCACATTACCTTCAAGTCAGGGGATTAAACCTAATTCAATGAAGGGCAGGGGAAAGCATGTCAAGAGCAGCACCTGGCAGACCTAATAATGAGGTTTCAAATCTGATGAAGTTACAAAACAGGACGACTTGTATTCCAAACTGTATAAGCAGCAAGTGATTGACAGTTAAGTGATCCACAGTCAACAGATCCAGTCTAAGCTTTGCAGTCCTGCCACATCCAGTCATGAACAGTGGTGGGCAATTAAACAACACACTGGACAGATGGCTCCACAAATATCTCCTTCATCAATAGTGAATTCTTCAAGGTTTCTAAGGCCTGACAATTTTCTGACAATAGTACTGAAAATGTGTGCTCCAGAACATGCTATGTACTCAGCCAATCTGTTCCAAAACAGCTACAAACAATGGTATCTACCTGACAATGTGGAAATGTCCCAGATGTGCTTTGTATGCAAAAGTCAGGACATTTGCAAACCAAACAATTATCGCCCCATCAGTCTATTCTTCAACATTCATATTGGCGAAACCATGCAGATGCTATGACAACAGATGAATGGGCACAGTGCAACAGTCACCAGACAGGGATGTTCCCTCCCATTGGGGAACACTTCAGCGATCAAGGACATTCGACATCGGATCATTGAGTGACCATCCTCCAAAGTGGACATCGAGATACACAACGCAGAGTTGCCAAGCAGAGGCTGATAGCCGAGTTCAGTACCCATGAGGATGGCCTTGACCAGGATCTTAGGTTCACATCACTCTACAGGTGACCCCACTACACTTTCACAGACACACGACACACACACATACTCTCACATGCAAACATGCTCACACAGACTTTCGCTCATTCGTCCATATACACACATGCACACACACACACCCTCTCATAGATATATACTCTGTCACACTTGTGCACACACTCTATCAAGCATGCACACACACACACACTCACACACTCACACTCACAGTCTCTCCCTCACACACACACACTCCTTCCCTCTCCCTCACACACCACATGCCACACACACTTACTCTCTCCCATTCACACATGCACACAAGTACACACATATATGTTTATGAGGTAAATTTGCATTTGTAGGTTTGTATTTGCAGATACATTCTATTTTGTTCAGAAAATACACAATCTGTCACTGTGACATATTATAACTTCCTATTTTGGAAATAAAATCAGTCTGATTCAAGATTGGAATACAAACAGACTCTAACCTCACATCTTTAACGCATTGTCTGAGATCTCACTTTTTTAATATACTGATAAAACCTTAAGTTACCTCTGGGCGGTGACTTGAAAGAAATTCTGGGATTCAATTATTAATCAATCAAAACCTACAACCCCATTCTAAGCGATTAAAGACTTAACATCTAGGTTTGTCTAATACATCACATCAATTGCGTGACACTTTGATCTTTAATTTATAAATTCTGTGTCCTATGTACCTGCCCCACTAGTTACCTGATGAAGGAGCAGTACTCCAAAAGCTTGTACTTTCAACCAGACCTGTTGGACTATAATCTGGTGTTGTGTGATTTTTTTTAACTTTGTCCACCCCAGTCCAACACCGGCACCTCCACATCATCAATAAAATGATGGAAGGTGTCATCAATCGTTCAATTAACATAGCATCTGCTTGGCACTAATCTGCTCAGGGACACTCAATCTGGATTCTGCCAGGACTAGTCAACTCTTAACTTCATTATAGCCTTTGTTTAAACAAGGACAAGGAGCTGAATTCCAGGAGTAAAGTGAGAGTGACAGCCTTTGAAAACAAGGCTTCATTTGAGCAAGTGTGGCATCAACGAACCCAAGCAATAGAGTCATTGGAAATTAGGGAAAGGCTCTTTATGAATTCAACGTTATACCTGGTACATAGGAAGATAGCTGTAAGTGTTGGAAGTCAGTCATCTCAGACTCAGGAAAATGCTGTAAGCTTTCCTCAGAGTAATGTCCAGCCTCTTCAGCAACTTCTTCAATGACATTCCCTCCATGATAAGGTCAGAAGTGGCGATGTTCACTGATGATTGTTCAGCAGCATCTATGACACCTCAGATACTGATGCAGCCCATGTCTAAATACATTTAAGACCTGGACAAATCCACATTTAACCTGAGAGAAGGCAAGTAATATGTACGCCATATGAATGTTAGGCAAGACCATACAGAGAATCGAACCACCACCTCCTGACTTTCTGTGGTATTAGTTTCACTATCAACATCCTTGGGGTTAAGATGACAAGAAACTCAACGGGATTCACCCCAAAACACAGTGGCTACAAGAATAGGTCAGGGTCTGGGAATACTGTGACAAGTAACTCACCTCCTGACTCCCCAAAGCCTGTTCCCCATCCACAAGTCAGGAGTGTGATAGAATATTCCCCATGTACCTGGTTGGGTCATCATCATCATCATCATCATCATTGGCAGTCCCTAGCAAATGAGGATGACTCTCCCCCATTCTCAGGGTGAGTCCTTAGGTGACTGTACAACCCGATGCAGCTTCTGCAGACTCTGCTATACTTGGGGTAGAAGGTTGTTATGGGAAGGGGTGGATGGAGTGTTGGTGTCCTACCCCACTCTATATGCTGTTTTAACCTGGCTTTCGCTTTCTCCCGGCGGCATGTCTTGAGACGCTTGATCCTCCTCCTCCATTTTGCACACCTTGGGCCACTTCACCACTTTCTCTGTTCATCTTGAACTTTCCTGCTGTTTTGGAGCTGGGAGTAGAGCGTCTGCTTGTGGAGTCTTGTATCCATCATGTGGATGATGTGCCCAGCCCATCATAGCCAATCAAGGGTAGTTAGTGCCTTGATGCTGGGAATGTTGTCCAAGGATACTGTTGTGATGAGTCTTTCTTCCCAGTGGATTCACAGGGTCTTGTGCAGGCAGTGTTGGTGGGACTGCTTCGGTGCCTTGAGGTCTCTGCTGTGGACAGTTCACGTCTCAGAGCCAATAGGAGGGTGGGAACCACCACAGCTCTGTAAACCATGATTTTGGTGTTGGATCTGATGTTATTGTTGCTGTCCTCAAATCCTCTTTTCCTCAGGTGGTCCAAATCTAGCACATTACAACATCACTCAAGATGTTTGACATCATCCAGGGTAAAACAACCTGTTTGTTTGCCACCAAATCTACAATTGTCATTTAAACCCCAGTACCAACCCTCAGTAGAGTCTATAAGATGCTTTGCAGAAATTCATCAAGACTCCTTCGAAAGCACTTTTGTTCAAACCCATAACCAAGATGACCTGGAAGGGCAAGGGCAGCAGATACATGGGAACACCACCATCTGCAGGTTATCCTCCAAGTCATTCTCCATCCTGACCTCGAAGTATTTTATCATTTCTTCAGTACCATTGGGTCAAAAGGAATGGTCTTTATGTTGGACGTACAACACATATTCTGCAAAGAGTAAAAACAAGGACTGCAGATGCTGGAAACCTGAGTCTGGATTAGAGTGGTGCTGGAAAAGCACAGCAAGTCAGGCAGCATCCGAGGAGCAGGAAAATCAGGAAGGGCTTTTGCCCAAAATATCGATTTTCCTTCTCCTTGGATGCTGCCTGACCTGCTGTGCTTTTCCAGCACCACTCTAATCCAGACACATGTTCTCCAATGTTTCAAGGAAGCTATACACCACCTTCTCAAAGGCACCTGGGAGTTGGCAATAATTGCTTGCTCAAACCTTATGAATGAATAACAAATAATTCAAGTCCATTGTCTATTACTTATGCAAAGAAATGGGGGCAATGAATCAAATTTGTTTTTGTGAATGTCGAGAACAAACAAAATTATGCTAAGCATGTTATAACCAAAAAGCTGTGAAGCATGAAATAATGCAATGTGGAAATAATCAGATTTCCTCAGCTAAGTGACAGATTTCCCCTGTATGCTTTTTTTAAACACATATTTGCAATATACATTTTCATATCAAAGTCAGGTTCTCCACAATGGGAACATATTTTCCTAACAGTTAGTCCATAGATTGTTATTTAAAAAACAAAGACTGTGACACCAGTTACTTCAGTTTGGCAAAACAAATAAGCCTGTACTGTGCAATTGTATTTTGAGCATGATGCCACTGGGGATGAATTAACAGGGTTTCGGAGCAAGTTGCCAGATCACATTCCCTTCTAATGTCACTATTGCAATGGACGTAATATGAGTAGTGCTTGCTCTTACCTCTGTGGAAAATTTCATTGGAACAAATTGGATTGGAAGCTCTTTGGAATGAGATCTATGTCCAAGTTTCTCTTTCCACCTGATTTCAGACTTTCATGTTCTCCATATTCTAATAATTTTAATTCTTGCAATGCAAGTTTTATGTCTTTGCACCCATATCACCATCTATTCACCAGCCAATTGAAATAATTTTTAAACACTTGTTATTTTCCACTGAGTATCTGTTTCAGTAATAAAACTTCTTAAGCCTGTCTTCATTACTACAAGCTCTCTTACCTGGCAGAATTCTCATGACTGTTTGCTGTACCTTTTGTTGAATATATTTTCTGCAAAGAGGTGCTCAGAGCTTCATCCCATATTCCAATGTCAGCACAAACATTGAGTCATTGAATTATTCAGCATAGAAACATGATGGCTCCATGGTTAGCAGTGCTGTTTCAGTGTTAGGGATCTGCGCTCAATTCTAGCCTTGGGTGACTGTGTGGAGTTTGCACATCTTCCTTGTGTCTGCATGGGGTTTCTTCCAGGTGCTCCAGTTTCCTCCCACATCACAAAGGCGTGCAGGTTGAGTGTTAAATTGTCCATACTGTCCAGGCTAATGCAGGCTAGGTGGATTAGCCATGAGAAATGTAGCAGGGTGGGATGCTCTTTGGCGGGTCGGTGCGGACTGTGTTGAATGGCCTGGTTCCACACTGTAGAGATTCGATTTCTTAAAAGCAGAAGACCGTTCAGTCCAACTTGACTGTGCCAATCAGCTACCCTTAATTGTTCTAATGCCAGTTGCCAGCACTTGGCCCATATCCCTCTAAACCCTTCCTATTCATGTCCCCATCCACATGATTATTGAATGCTGTATTTGTACCAGCCTCCATCACTTCCTCTGGCAGCTCATTTCATGCCACCTTCTGCATGAGAAGGTTGATCCTCACATCTCTTTCATATATTTCCCCGTCTCACATGAAACCTACGCCACGTACTTTTGGACTCCCCTTCCCAATGGGTACCGAGAAGATTTGTGTAACAAGAAATAGACCTCGTATTTCAAATCAATGACAACTCATCGAATCTGAAAGAAGTTAGAGATGAGCAGCTTTTAAAAATATTGTTGAAAAAGTTAAAAGCTGAGAGCAGTTTGGGAAGGGGTGGTATAGGTAGTATGGAGGTATGGAAAGGGAATGATGAGGCAAATAAATTCAAAAGAGCAGATCTGTGGTAAGGTGGAGAACAGGTGGTTGGACAGTAACAAACATGATGGTTCAAGAAAACATGCTGATAATGACCCACAATGTCTGCTTTCACTCAGCTCTAACCAGGGTCTTGACCAGATGGGCCAATGGACTGAGAAGTGGCAGATGGAGTTTAATTTAGATAAATGTGAGATGCTGCATTTTGGGAAAGCAAATCTTAGCAGGACTTATCTACTTAATAGTAAGGTCCTCGGGAATGTTGCTGAACAATGAGACCTTAGAGTGCAGGTTCATAGCTCCTAGAAAGTGGAGTCGCAGGTAGATAGGATAGTGAAGAAGATGTTTGGTATGCTTTCCTTTATTGGTCAGAGTATTGAGTACAGGAGTTGGGAGGCCATATTGCGGCTGTACAGGACATTGGTTAGGCCACTGTTGGAATATTGCATGCAATTCTGATCTCCTTCCTATTGGAAAGATGTTGTGAAACTTAAAAGGGTTCAGAAAAGATTTACAAGGATGTTGCCAGGGTTGGAGGATTTGAGTTATAGGGAGAGGTTGAATGGGCTGGGGCTGTTTTCGCAGGAGCTTCGGAGGCTGAGGGGTGACCTTATAAGAGGTTCACAAAATCATGAGAGGCATGGATAAGATAAATAGACAAAGTCTTTTCGCTGGGGTGAGGGAGTGCAGAACTAGAGGGCATAGGTTTAGGGTGAGAGGGGAAAGATATAAAAGAGAACTAAGGAGTAACTTTTTTACACAGAGACTGGTATGTGTATGGAATGAGGTGCTAGAGGAAGTGGTGGAGACTGGTACAATTGCAACATTTAAAAGCCATCTGGATCGGTATATGAATAGGAAGGGTTTGGAGGGATATGTGTCAGGTGCTGGCAGGTGGGACTAGATTTGGTCAGTGTGGATGAGTTGGACCGAAGGGTCTGTTTCCATGCTGTACATCTCTATGACTCTATATCTTCACTCATCCAACTAGAAGGTGTTGGGGCATTGTTCATTTGTATTTTGGGAGCCCTGCTTTGACTCTCCACTGGACAGGCGGGAAACAGTCAAAGGGAGCATCGAGAGGTTCTTCATCCTCAAAGGTGTTCAGAAAGTGAGGGAGAGGTATGCAAAACTGTCCAAACTTCAAAAAATCATGCAAAACGTACTCCTGCTGCAGACAGGTGTCGATGTCACAAAGGATCTCCAGGAGGTGAAGAGCCAGCAAGCCTTGCTCTTTGTCTCAGAAATTTCCAAAAGTTTACCTTCTGGTCCAGGGTCTGCACTGTGGAGCAGGATGAGACATGCTCGTGTTTCTTCTTCGAAAAGGTGCACAGGGAGACCTGTGTGTTCAGCAGCTTGAAGGAAAAAGGTGGATCAGTAATATCATCTCAGTCTGACATCCTGAAGATCAGCAGATTCTTTTATGCCAATCTGTAGAACATGAAGCCTACTGACAGTGTGGCCTCTCAGTCGTTCCTGTACTCTATCACAGAGTTTTTAAGGCAACAGTATGCAAGAGATGCTGGACCATTATCTCTGGATGAGCTGACCAAGGCCATAGAGTCCTTAGAAAACAGTAAAACTCCCAGAAATGATAGCTTACCAGCAGAGTTGCATTCGGCTCTGTGGGATTTGATTGGCCAGGATCTGCTAGATGGAGGTGGGTACTGTAGATGCAGGAGATTAGAGTCAAAATTAGAGTGGTGCTGCAAAAGCACAGCAGGCCAGGCAGCACTCGATGAGTAGGAAGATCGACATTTTGGGCAAAAGTCCTTCATCAGGAATGAGGCTGGGAGCCTTAGGGGTGGAGAGATAAATGGGAGGGGGCTGGGGCTGGGGAGAAGGTAGCAGTAGGTGCATGGAGGTGGGAGAAAGGGTAATAGGTTGGAGAGGAGGGTGGAGCGGATAGTAGGAAGGAAGATTGACAGGTAGGGCAAGTCATGAGGATGGTGCTGAGCTGGAAGGTTGGAAGTGCGGTAATGGGGGGGGAGGGAAAATGAGGAAATTGGTGAAGTCCACATTGATGCCATGGGGCTGAAGAGTACCGAGGCGCAAGATGAGGCATTCTTCCTCCAGGTGTCAGGTGGTGAGGGAGTGGCGATGGAGAAGGCCCAGGACCTGCATGTTCTTGGCAGAGTGAGAGAGGGAGTTGAAATGTTTGGCCACGGGGGTGGGGGTTTTATTTGATGCGGTGTCCCGGAGATGTACTCTGACGCTGGTCAGATCCATAACCCCCAACAACCCACCCTCCCCAGCTGGCACCTTCCCCTGCCACCAAAGGAATTGCAAAACCTGCACCCACACCTCCCCCCCCTCACCTCCATCCAAAGGAGCCTTCCACATCCATCAAAGTTTCACCTGCACTTCCACAAATGTCATTTATTGCATCCGTTGCTCCCGATGTAGTCTCCTTTACATTGGGGAGACTGGATGCCTTCTCGCAGAGCACTTCAGAGAACATCTTCCATCTTAGGAAAGACAATCTTGGAGAGCCTCACGTTCCTCAGGAATACGATCACCTAAATGCCGGACAGGGAGTGGACATGGAGAAGACCCTTGGCAAGATATCGTGCACCTATATGTGGAACATGCTGTCCAAGATGGGCTTTGGGGAGGGAACCTACAATTGGATCTGAATGCTCTATACCAACATCGTTAGTGCAGTCTCAATTAAGGGGTGGGAATCACAAAGCTTCCCGGTCAGATCTGGAGTCAGGCAGAACAGCCTTGTTTGTGTGTCGTATAGGGCTTTTTTACCGAGTCCATCAGGAAGGATGTGACCCTGAGAGGGGTGACCATTCCTGCCAACAGAGGCCTGCAGGTCAAGCTTTCCAGCATCTGCACCATTTTCTGCTCTGACCTACTGTCAGTGCACAGGCTCATGTGATATGAGACCAAGTTGATAAGGTTGTTAAGAAGGCGTATGGTGTGTTAGCTTTCATTAGCAGAGGGATGGAGTTTAAGAGCTGCAAGGTTACGCTGCAGTTCGATCAAGCTTAGACCACACTTGGAGTATTGTGTCCAGTTCTGGTCGCCTTACTATATGAAGGATGTGGAACCTTCAGAGAGGGTGCAGAGGAGATTTACCGGATGCTGCCTGGACTGGAGGGCATGTCTTATGAAGAAAGGTTGAGGGAGCTCGGGCTTTTCTCACTGGAGTGAAGAAGGATGACAGATGGAAATGTCTATCATGAGGGAGCATAATTTAAGGTGTTGAAGGAAGGCTAAGGGGAGATGTCAGAGGTGGATTCTTTACACAGGCAGTGGTGGGTGTGTGGAATGCACTGCCAGCAGTGGTAGTAGAGTCAGTTATATTAGGGATATTTAAGCGATAGTTGCATAGATGATATTAAAACGTAGGACATTTTGGTTAGTTTGATCTTAAAATAGGATAAAAGGGCAGCACAACATGAAGGGCTGAAAGACCTGTACTATGCTGAACTGTTCTATGTTTTATGTTTTATGTTTTAAATGTATTTAAGAGAGGGTGCAGAGATATTGCTCATTTGCATTCTGGGAGCAGACTTTGTGACAATGTATATACAGAGATTTTTTATGAAAAAAAAACATTTTTGAAATAAAAAAACGTTAAAATTATTACCATTAACATAGTAGGTTTAACGCTATGCACATAATGTGTTTCCATATAAGCATAACCGACCAATGTCAAAGTTGTCCTCTTGTTTCTGCAGGAGTGTGGAATACCCCACCTCAGCAGCTACAGTCCCTCATTGTGCCTCATTATATGTGAATAATAATATGTGTAAAAGAGGTATTTGATTTTTTTGTCGATGTCTAATGTTTTTGCTTGTTTACTTGATATGCAACTGGTCTGAACAAAATTGTGACTATATATACATATATATATATATATAAATAAATCTTTTGAGGAATAAAGTATATTTTTGAAATAAGAAAAAATTGTGGAAGTGGACTTTTCAGACCGTATGGGTGTGAGGGGCATCGTGGAAGAACCTGGTATTAAGGATCGGTCAACCCCATACATTAAATTACTGTAGTGTTTTGAGCGCTCTTTCCTCCTCTAACCACAAAAAGGGCCAGAGGCAATGTTCAAAGAGAAGACAGAATATTGTGAGAGGACTTTTGCAGCAAGAGTTCCAACAGGTAAAGGAGTGTGAACCTGAACAGTTGCTGGAGCCTGTTGTTTGTGAATAGCAGGTAAGTTTTGAGAAATTGCAAACGGAGCAGAGCGCGCCAGCAGCTTCAAGTTAATATTAAAAGTATTTGACATTGTAAGGATTAATTAGGTTAAAGGGGTAAGACATGGCAGGAAAGCCATGGGTGGCACGGTGGCTTAGAGGTTAGGTCTGCTGCCTCACAGCACCAGGGACCCAGGTTCGATTCCGGCATTGGATGACTGTGTGGAGTTTGCACATTCTCCCTGTGTCTGTGTGGGTTTCCTCCAGGTGCTCTGATTTCCTCCCATAGTCCAAAGATGTGCAGGTCAGGTAAATTGACCATGCTAAATTGTCCATTAGGGACAATATAGGGAAATGAGTCTGGGTGGGTTACTCTTTGTAGGTTCAGTGTCGATTTGTTGGGCCAAAGGGAATCTAAAGCTCCAAATTATAGTCTGCTCCTCTTGCTCGGTGTGGGAAGCCAGGCACATTTCCAATGGCCAAGCCCTGCATGTGTGCAAGAAGTGACTCCAGATGCAGCATCTGCAATCCTGAGTTTCAGAGTTTAAGCAGTGTCTGGGGACACTGTGGAGCATTTGCGAGGTAAAGAGTGTGGTGGATTGTATGTAGACGGAGGTTGTCACACTGCAGACTCAGACTGCAGAAAGGGCATGGGTGACCACCAGACAGAGCAGGAGGGCTAAGCAAGCAGTGCAGGAATCTCCTGGCGCTATTTCCCTATAAAGCAAATAAATGATTTTGGATACTGTTGAGGCAAATTCATGGCACCATAGTTGGCTCTGCTGCAGAGGGAGAGAAAAATAGGCATAGAAATGCTGTAATTATAGAGGATTCAACAGTAAGGGGAATAGATAGAGAGTAAACAAGCAAAAGAGAGTGCAGAATGGTGTGTTGCCTCCCTGGTGTTAGAGTCCTGGAGTCCTTAAAGCAGTTACAGGACATTCTGGGGAGGGGAGGGCAAATAGCCAATGGTTGTGGTACACGTTGATACTAATGACCGTAAGTAAAACAAAAGGGATGAGATCCTAAAAGTAGAATATAAAGAATTAGGAAGAAAGTTCAAATATGGGACCTAAAAGATAGTTATCTCAGGATTATTACCACTGCCATGAGCAAGTCAGAGGAGAACCAGCAGAACATATAGGATGAACACATGGCTGAAAAGATGATGTGAGAGGGAAGGTTCCAGATTTGTGGGGCATTGGGACCAGTTCTGGGAGAGGTGGGACCTGTACAACTAGATGGGTTATATCTGGGCAGGACTGGAAAAGTGGTTGGGTGGGTTTAAACCAGCATCGCAGGGGGATGAGAACCAGAGGAGTAGGGCAGTAGATGCAGAAACTGAGGGAGAGATAGAAACCAAGGCAAACATGACTAAAAAAAGAACAGGCAAGGAAATGCTGCTGAAAAGAACAGGAAATGCATGTTTCATGCAAGAGGAAAAATAGGTGAGCTTTGAGTATTGGTTAGTACTTGGAGATTTGACATTATTGTGATTACAGAGACTTGCCTGAAAGCGGAACAGGATGAACATCTAAATATCCTGGGATTTAGATGTTTCAGGTGTGAGAGAAGGGGATGTAAAAGGGATGGAGGGTTACATTACTGGTAAAGGAGTATCTCACAGCTGTACTGAGGGAAGATACATCAGAAGACTCATGCAGAGAGGCAATATGGGTAGAAGTCAAGAATAGGAAAGGTAGAATTATAATGCTGAGGGGACACTGCAGGCCTCGCAACCACCAGCGGGAGATAGGGGAGAGAAGATGTAGACAGACTTTGGAAAGATTGAAAAAACAGCGCTTTATGGGTGATTTTAACTTCCCCTACATTGACTGGGACTCACATTGTGCTAGGGGCTTGGATGGGACAGAATTTATAAGTGATGGAAATGTGTTGCTGGAAAAGCGCAGCAGGTCAGGCAGCATCTAGGGAACAGGAGAATCGACGTTTCGGGCATTAGCCCTTCTTCAGGAAGAAGGGCTAATGCCCGAAACGTCGATTCTCCTGTTCCCTAGATACTGCCTGACCTGCTGCACTTTTCCAGCAACACATTTCCATCTCTGATCTCCAGCATCTGCAGACATCACTTTCTCCTCAGAATTTATAAGTACCATTTAGGAGGGTTTCTTGACACAATATGTAATATATTTGGGCAGCTGGATTACCTGAAATACTACTTAGGTAATGTCTCCCACCCATCCTCCTCTTCTAACCAAATTAAAGGTTCTCTATGCCGATTCGGTAAGGTTGCTATCTTTTTTCAATAATCTCTTTGGGAATACAGAACAGTGGGAATGGATGTTACGGCAGTTGCATGCTCCTCCTGTAGAATGTGGAAGGTAAGGGTCACCACTACTGTCCCCACTGACCTCAGAGCATAGATCAGTACTTAGAACTACGATGTTGTGGCTATAATAGATGCATGAATTTCACAAGGGCAGGAATTGTTCCGAGATGTTCCATGGCTTAGATCTTTTAAAAAAGAACAGGGACGGGGTAAAAGAGGTGGGGAAGTAGCATTAGAGTGTGCATCACAGCTGCAGAAAAGGAGGTTGTTGAGCAGGATTTGTCAACTGAGCCAGTATGGGTGGAACTAAGTAACAACAAAGGAATAGTCACTTTATTGGGTGCTTTCTATACATCACCCAATAGCAGCAGAGAGACGGAAGAACAAATTGGACAGCAGATCTTGGAAAGGTGCAGATGTAACAGAGTTGTTGATATGGGTGACTTCAACTTCCCCAGTGTTGATTGGAACCTCCTTAGTGCAGATGGTCTGGATGGAGCTGATTTTGTCAGGTATGTCCAGAAAGGATTCCTGACTCAATATGTAGATAGGCTGACTAGGGAGGAGGCCATATTGGATTTGGTGCTAGGCAACGAGCCAGGCCAGATGTCAGATCTCCCAGTGGGGGAGCATTTTGGTGACAGTGACCACAACTGCCTCACCTTTACCATAGCCATGGAGAGGGACAGGAACAGACAGTATGGGAAGGCATTTAATTAGCAGAGGAGAAATTATACTGTTGTTAGACAGGAGCTGTTGAGTATAACGGGGAACAATTGTTCTCTGGGAAATGCACAACAGAAATGTGGAGCTGTTTATGGAGCACTTGTTGTGAGTGTTGGATGACTTTGTCCCACTGAGATAATCAAGGAATGTTAAGGTGAAGGAACCTTGGATGACAAGAGAAGAGGAGCTTCTCATCAAGAGGAAGAAGGAAACTTACTTAAGGCTGAGGAAGCAAGGATCTGGCACAGTTTTAGAGGACTATGGGGCAGGAGAAAGTGAGTACTGCAGATGCTGGAGATCAGAGCTGAAAATGTGTTGCTGGAAAACCTGCTGCGCTTTTCCAGCAACACATTTTCAGGATTATGGGGTAGCTGAGAAAGAACTCAAAAATGGACTGAGGAGAGCTAGGAGGGGGCACGAAAAAGCCTTGATGGGAAGGATTAGGGAAAACCCAAAGGTGTGAGGAATAAGAGAGTGATCAGAGAGAGGGAAGGGTTGATCAGGGATAACAGAGGGAACTTGTGCCTGGAGTCTGAACATGTAGAGGACATCTTGCAACATGTTTGAGGTGAGGGATGCCATGGACGTCCCTGCTGATTACACTTGCAGGAAGTGCACCCATCTCCAGCTCCTCCAAGACCGTGTTAGGGAACTGGAGCTGGAGTTGGATGAACTTAGGATCATTCTGGAGTCAGAGGGGGTCATAGATCGGAGCTTTAGGGAAGTAGTAACTCCAAAGATTGCAGACAGATGGGTGACAGTGAGGGGGACTGGGAGGAAGCAGCCAGTGCAGGGACCCCCTGCGGCCGTTCCCCTCAAGAGCAAGTATACCGTTTTGGATACTTGTGGGGGGGGGGGCGACTTACCAGGGGTAAGTAATGGGGCTCAGGCCTCTGGCACGGAGCCTCTCCCCGTTGCTCAGAAGGGAAGGGTGGAGAAGAGCAGAGCAATAGTAATTGGGGATTCGATAGTTCGGGGCACAGATAGGCGGTTTTGTGGGGGCGAGAGAGACTCACGTTTGGTATGTTGCCTCCCAGGTGCAAGGGTACGTGACATCTCTGATCGTGTTTTCCGGGTCCTTAAGGGGGAGGGGGAGCAGCCCGAAGTCGTGGTCCACATTGGCACCAATGGCATAGGTAGGAGGAGGGCTGAGGATGTTAGGCATGCTTTCAGGGAGCTAGGTTGGAAGCTCAGAGTTAGAACGAACAGAGTTGTTGTCTCTGGTTTGTTACCCGTGCCACGTGATAGAGAGTCGAGGAATAGAGAGAGAGAGCAGTTAAATGCGTGGCTACAGGGATGGTGCAGGAGGGAGGGATTCTGGTATTTGAATAACTGGGGTTCTTTCTGGGGAAGGTGGGACCTCTATAAACAGGATGGTCTCCACCTGAACCTGAGGGACGCCAGTATCCTTGGCGGGAGGTTTGCTAGTGCTCTTGGGGGGGGTTTAAACTAACTCTGCAGGGGCATGGGAACCTAGACTGTAGCTTTCGGGTGCAGGACCTGGAGTGTAGGGAGGTTAGGAACATGGCATCAATTTCAAAGGAGGGTGCCTGTAAACAGGAAAGTGGCTTGAATTGTGTATACTTCAATGCAAGGAGTATACGAAATAAGGTAGGTGAACTTGCAGCGTGGGTTGGTACCTGGGACTTCGATGTTGTGGCTATTACAGAGACATGATTAGAACAGGGACAGGATTGGCTGTTGCAGGTTCCAGGGTTTGAATGTTTTAGTAGGGTCAGAGGTGGGGGTAAAAGAGGGGGAGGTGTGGCATTGCTTGTCAAAGATCGTATTACAGCGGTGGAAAGGACGATGGATGAAGACTCGCCATCTGAGGTAGTTTGGGCTGAGGTTAGGAATAGGAAAGGTGAGCTCACCCTGTTAGGAGTTTTTTACAGGCCTCCTAATAGTCCTAGAAATGTAGAAGAAGGGATTGTGAGGATGATTCAGGAGAAGAGTGAAAGTAATAGGGTGGTTGTTATGGGGGACTTTAACTTTCCTGATATTGATTGGGAAAGCTATAGCTCTAGTTCGTTAGATGGGTTGGTGTTTGTCCAATGTGTGCAGGAGGATTTCCTGACACAATATGTAGATAGGCCAACAAGAGGTGAGGCCATACTGGATTTGGTTCTGGGTAACGAACCAGGCCAGGTATTAGAATTAGAGGTAGGTGAGCACTTTGGGGACAGTGACCACAATTCGGTGACTTTTACTCTAGTGATGGAGAGGGATAAGTGTGCACTGCAGGGCAAGAGTTATAGCTGGGGGCAGGGAAATTATGATGCGGTGAGGCATGACTTAGGATGCGTGGCTTGGAAAAGTAGGCTTCAAGGCAAGGGCGTAATTGATATGTGGAGCTTGTTCAAGGAGCAACTATTGAGTGTCCTTGATAAGTATGTACCTGTCAGGCAGGGAGGAAAGGGTCGTGTGAGGAAGCCATGGTTTAATAAGGAATTGGAATCCCTTGTTAATTGGAAGAAGGCGGCCTATGTAAAGATGAGGCGTGAAGGTTCAATTGGGGCGATTGAGAGTTATAAGGTAGCCAGGAAGGACCTGAAGAGAGAGCGAAGAGCAGCAAGGAGGGGACATGAAAGGTCCTTAGTTGGTAGGATTAGGGAAAACCCTAAGGCTTTCTATAGGTATGTCAGGAATAAAAGAATGACTAGGGTAGGAATAGGTCCAGTCAAGGATAGTAGTGGGAAGTTGCGTGTGGAGGCTGAAGAGATTGGGGAGACACTGAATGAATGCTTTTCATCAGTATTCACTCAGGAACAGGACATTGTTGCCGATGTGAATACTGAGTCACAATTAAGTAGAATGAATGGCTTTGAGGTATGTAGAGAAGAGGTGTTGGAAATTCTGGAAAGGGTGAAAATAGATAAGTCCCCTGGGCCTGATGGCATTTATCCTAGGATTCTCTGGGAAGCAAGGGAGGAGATTGCAGAGCCATTGGCCTTGATTTTTATGTCCTCGTTGTCTACAGGAGTAGTGCCAGAAGACTGGAGGCTAGCAAATGTGGTTCCCTTGTTCAAGAAGGGGAGTAGGGATAACCCTAGTAACTATAGGCCGGTGAGTCTCACTTCTGTTGTGGGCAAAGTCTTAGAAAGAATTGAAAATGTGTTGCTGGAAAAACGCAGCAGGTCAGGCAGCATTCAGGGAACAGGAGAATCGACGTTTCGGGCATAAGCCCTTCTTCAGGAATGTTTCCAGCAACACATTTTCAGCTCTGATCTCCAGCATCTGCAGACCTCACTTTCTCCTCTTAGAGAGAATTGTAAGGGATAGGATTTATGAACATCTGGATAGGAATAATGTGATCAAGGATAGTCAGCATGGTTTTGTGAAGGGCAGGTCGTGCCTCACAAACCTTATTGAATTCATTGAGAAGGGGACTCAGGAGGTGGACGAGGGTAAAGCGGTAGATGTGGTGTATATGGATTTTAGTAAGGCGTTTGATAAGGTTCCCCATGGTAGGCTACTTCAAAAAATACGGAGGTATGGCATTGAGGGTGAGTTGGAGGTTTGGATTAGGAATTGGCTGGCTGGAAGAAGACAGAGGGTAGTAGTTGATGGTAAAGGTTCATCTTGGAGTGCCGTTACTAGCGGTGTTCCGCAAGGATCTGTTTTGGGACCATTGCTGTTTGTCATTTTTATAAATGACCTGGAGGAGGGGCTAGAAGGTTGGGTGAGCAAGTTTGCGGATGATACGAAAGTCGGAGGAGTTGTTGACAGTGAGGAAGGATGTGACAGGTTACAGCGGGATATAGATAAGCTGCAGAACTGGGCAGAAAGGTGGCAAATGGAGTTCAATGTAGCTAAGTGTGAGGTGATTCACTTTGGTAAGAGTAACAAAAAGATGGGGTACTGGGCTAATGGTCGGATACTTGGTAGTGTGGATGAGCAGAGGGATCTTGGTGTCCATGTACACAGATCTTTGAAAGTTGCCACCCAGGTAAATAGTGCGGTGAAGAAGGCATATGGCGTACTGGCTTTTATTGGTAGAGGAATTGAGTTCCGGAGTCATGAGGTCATGTTGCAGTTGTATAAGACTCTGGTGCGGCCGCATCTGAAGTATTGTGTGCAGTTTTGGTCGCCATACTATAGGAAAGATGTGGAGGCACTGGAACGGGTGCAGAGGAGGTTTACCAGGATGTTGCCTGGTATGGTAGGAAGATCGTATGAGGAAAGGCTGAGGCACTTGGGGTTGTTTTCATTGGAGAAAAGAAGGTTTAGGGGTGACTTGATAGAGGTGTACAAGATGATTAGGGGTTTAGATAGGGTTGACCGTGAGAACCTTTTTCCACGTATGGAGTCAGCTATTACGAGGGGGCATAGTTTTAAATTAAGGGGTGGTAGGTATAGGACAGATGTTAGGGGTAGGTTCTTTACTCAGCGAGTCGTGAGTTCATGGAATGCCCTGCCAGTAGCAGTGGTGGACTCTCCCTCTTTATGGGCATTTAAGCGGGCATTGGATAGGCATATGGAGGATAGTGGGCTAGTGTAGGTTAGGTGGGCTTGGATCGGCGCAACATCGAGGGCCAAAGGGCCTGTACTGCGCTGTATTCTTCTATTCTATTCTATTCTATTCTATTCTATAAGTCCTAATGTGTTTTTTGCTTCAGTATTCACTAGAGAGAGGGACCTTGTTGATAGGGAAAAACATTGTGGACCAATTTAATAGGCTTGAACAGATTGATATTAAGAAATTGGATGTGCTGGAAATTCTGGAAAGCATCAAGATAGGTAAGTACCCAGAGGCAGACCAGATATATCCAAGGTTGCTGCGGGAGATGGGAATGAGATTGCTGAGGGTGTGGTTATGATCTTTGTATCCTCACTCTCCACAGGAGTAGTACCAGATGATTGGAGGGAGGTGAATGTCATCCCTCTGTTCAGGAACAGGAATAGGGAAATCCCTGGGAATTACAGACCAGTCAGTCTTGCATCTATGTGGATGGGTGGGTGGAGAGGATTATGAGAGATAGGATTTATGACTATTTGGAAGAACAGTACAGCACAGTACAGGCCCTTTGGCCCACAATGTTTGCTGAGCATTTATCTTACTCTAAGCTCAAACAAACCTACACACCTCTCAATTGACAGCTGGCCACGTGTTTAAATGTCCCTAATGTCTCTGACTCTAATACCACACCTGGCAGAGAGATAGGTGCGGTATTAAATGAACACTGTGTTGGTTTTCACTAAAAAGGAATTTGTGGAGCATGATTTTAGGGAAGGGTGTGTTGAAGTTTTAAGCCAAGTTGCTATTAAAAAGAAAGAGATGTTGAGCATCTTAAAAGTATTAAGGCAGGTAAGTCCCTTTGTCCTTTTGGGATCTATCCTAAAATATTGAGGGAGGCAAGACAACAAATTGCTGGAGTGTTGACAGAATCTTTGTATCCTCTTAGGCCACAAGTGAGATCCCAGAGAACTGGAGAATAGCCAATATTGTCTCATTGTTTAAGAAAGGTAGCAGGGGTAATCCTGGAAATTACAGGCCTATGAGTCTCATGTCAGTGGTATGGGAATTATTGGAAAAAAGGTTCTCAGGGACAAGATCTATACATATTTAAAAGCAAATGGATTTATTAGTGATAAACAGCATGGTTGTGAGTGGGAGGAGTTTGTGCCTCACTAACTTGATCGGGTTTTTGAGGAGGTGACAAAGATGATTAATGAGGGAAAAGTGGTTGATGTTGTCTACATGAACTTCAGTAAAACCTATGATAAGGTCTCTCATCGCAGGTTGGTACAAAATGTGAAGTCATGATGTGTCAGGGGTAAGCTGGCAAAATGGATACTACTGGCTTAGTCATAGAAGACAGACGGTAGCAGTGGAAAGATTCTTTTCAGAATGGAGGCTTGTGACTAGTGGTGTTCCATAGGATTCAGTGCTGGGGCTTCTGCTGTTCGTGGTCTACATAAATGATTTGGAGGACCACGTAGTAAGTTTGTCATTGACACAAGGACTAGTGGAGTTGCAGATAGTGAAGAGGATTGTCAGCGGATACAGCAGGATACAGATCAGTTGAAGGCATGGACTGAAAAATGACAAATGGAGTTTAATCCAGACAAATGTGAGGTCCTCACCCTTAACAATTTCTCCTTTGAATCCTCCCACTTCCTCCAGACCAAAGGGGTAGCCATGGGCACACGTATGGGCCCCAGCTATGCCTGTCTCTTTGTTGGCTACGTAGAGCAGTTGATCTTCCGTAATTACACCGGCACCACTCCCCACCTCTTCCTCCGCTACATTGATGACTGCATTGGCGCCACCTCGTGCTCCCGCGCGGAGGTTGAGCAATTTATCAACTTCACCAACACATTCCACCCTGACCTTAAATTTACCTGGACCATCTCTGACACCTCCCTCCCCTTCCTGGACCTCTCCATCTCCATCAGTGACAACTGACTTGACACTGACGTTTTCTACAAACCCACCGACTCCCACAGCTACCTGGATTACACCTCTTCCCACCCTATCTCTTGTAAAAATGCCATCCCGTATTCCCAATTCCTCCGCCTCCACCATATCTGCTCCCAGGAGGACCAGTTCCACCATAGAACACACCAGATGGCCTCCTTCTTTAGAGACCGCAATTTCCCTTCCCACGTGATTAAAGATGCCCTCCAACGCATCTCGTCCACATCCCGCACCTCCGCCCTCAGACCCAACCCCTCCAACCGCAACAAGGACAGAACGCCCCTGGTGCTCACCTTCCACCCGACCAACCTTCGCATAAACCAAATCATCCACCGACATTTCTGCCACCTCCAAACAGACCCCACCACCAGGGATATATTTCTCTCCCCACCCCTCTCCGCCTTCCGCAAAGACCGTTCCCTCCGTGACTACCTGGTCAGGTCCACGCCCTCCTACGACCCACCCTCCCATCCTGGCACTTTCCCCTGCCCCGCAGGAACTGTAAAACCTGTGCCCACACCTCCTCCCTCACCTCCATCCAAGGCCCTAAAAAAGCCTTCCACATCCATCAAAGTTTTACCTGCAAATCCACTAATATCATTTATTGTATCCGTTGCTCCCGATGCGGTCTCCTCTACATTGGGGAGACTGGGCACCTCCTAGCAGAGCGCTTTAGGGAACATCTCCGAGACACCCGCACCAATCAACCAAACCGCCTCATGGCCCAACATTTCAACTCCCCCTCCCACTCTGTCGAGGATATGGAGGTGCTGGGCCTCCTTCACTGCCGCTCCCTCACCACCAGACACATGGAAGAAGAACGCCTCATCTTCCGCCTCGGAACACTTCAACCCCAGGGCATCAATGTGGATTTCAACAGCTTCCTCATTTCCCCTTCCCCCACCTCATCCTAGTTTCTAACCTCCAGCTCAACACTGTCCCCTTGACTTGTCCGACCTGCCCAGCTCCTTTTCCACCTATCCACTCCACCCTCTCCTCCCTGACCTATCACCTTCATCTCCTCCCCCACTGACCTATTGTACTCTATGCTACTCTATCCCCACCCCCCACCCTCCTCTAGCTTATCTCTCCACGCTTCAGGCTCTCTGCCTTTATTCCTGATGAAGCGCTTTTGCCCGAAACGTCGATTTTGCCTGTCCTCGGATGCTGCCTGAATTGCTGTGCTCTTCCAGCACCACTGATCCAGAGTTAGAGGGATATGGGTCAAGTGTTGGCAAATGGGACTGGATTGGGTTGGGATATCTGGTTGGCATGGACAAGTTGGACAGAAGGGTCTGTTTCCATGCTGTACATCTCTATGACTCTATGACTGATTAAACCTTTGAAGATTGATATCCGTGTCTATATCTATCAGTACAGCCACAGTGCTCTTGTGCCCAAGCTAATGTCTCTTAATGCTTCCCTCCTTGTACAGGAGAAGAATATACACAATAAAAACAAACTTTCCCCAGTGGGTGATGCCTGGTATAAACCTCCTGAGCTTCTGTGAGGAACAAGTGGCCAAACTATCAGGAGAGTAATGGGATAGTGCCTGTGCTACAGGGGAGATTGGAGATCGACAACCATTGAATGAGAAAACCTCCAATCTATTACTACACCAACAGCTTATTAAAACACTGGGTTCCGGTGGCAGCTCATGACTCTTTATCATTTTTGATCCGGCTTCTGGTCTTACTCCTCAGCCAGGATGGATAAAAAATGGATAAAAGAAGAATTCAGTCCCCAAGACCATTTATCCCTATACCTCACGTACAGATCTGATGAAAATAGTCACGAACCTCAGACAATGTATCCTTCCCAACAATGACCTATGAAGGGACCGTCACCTCAGTGGCTGGTAGGTTCAGGGCCTCATTCTAGTGAACACGACATTGACATGGGTCTGCAATTGGAGGAGAAACAAATTGCTGAGGTTTCTTACTCTTGCAGCTCTGCTGGAGAACAGGTTCCTGCTCAGCCCAGTACTCATGATAAATGCCATCACTGTAGACAGCTTTCTTCTGGTAACTAGGAGAAAGTGAGGACTGCAGATGCTGGAGACCAGAAACCAGGAGAAGGGCTTACGCCCAAAATGTCGATTCTCTTGCTCCTCGGATGCTGCCTGGCCAGTTGTGTTTTTCCAGCACCACATTTTTCAACTTTCTTCTGGGAACCCCTCTATCCTTCTTCAATCTCTCATGGGGTTATGGATCATTTCACTGTGGGTCTTAATGTTCCTGTTCTTCTGTCTGGTCCAGCTCCCACCCACATTTCTATGGCCAGTCTTGTCCTTACATTGCTCCTTATTCAATTCACCTGCCTTTCCTCCCTCCCGAGTGCACCAAACCTAAACATGCAGCTTCCACCTTTCCTTTTTCCACTGGCCCCTTTGTCTATGATTCTTCTGTAATCTAATTTCCATTCACCTGAAACACTGGGTGATATTTACTGAATCCTTCCTTAAGAGTTTTCTTCCATCCTGAGAATTTCTTCTGTATTTGCACCAATGATCTATGAATGCTAGAACAATACTGACACTGATTGCCACCTCTTCCTGGAGATATTTTCCATCACACAGTTATTTCACACCTTTTGAGCAGGTGTGACTTGAACCCAGGCCTCCTGGTTCAGAGATATTGGCACCACCACTGCTCCACAAGATCCCTACCTCTTGCTGCAGTGATATTTTCATATGAGGGTTTCCTTCTGATCCTAATAATGGCCATTTTCCTAAAGGACACCTCCATCAGATTTTATTCTGTAAAGGGACAATTAAAACTCCATAAGTAATGATAAGAGGACATTGCAGAAAATAATTTGGACCTGAGCAGCAGTGATGCTAATCAGTTAGATCAGGATATGGCATAGATATTTCATGAAATTTGGCGGAGTGGGCTAAACTTGAAAAAAGAAATATAGCTTAAGTAAGTTAGCAGATGTCTTCAGCAATGTAGATAATACCAAGTACCAGAGGTGGTACTGTCTATAATTCATTAAATATTATAATAATCTTAACTAGGATTAACACAGATTGGGCTGTTGAAGGATACAAAGTGGTATAGTGCAAGCCATTGACCTTTATATTGAATATTCATTGGACCATATACTTAACAGCTGTTTGAGGTTACTGTTACATCAAATAGGCTGACAGAAGCTTATAAAGTCATACAGTCATAGAGATGTACAGCATGGAAACAGGCCCTTCGGTCCAACCCATCCATGCCGACCAGATATCCCGATCACACATTTTGAAAGACCAAGTAATCATGAGAATGAGAGTCCTGATAAATTGATCTACATTATGGGAACAATGTTGCAGAGCATTTGATCTGGCCTGCCTATGACTTCAAACCCAGCGCAATGTGAGTGACTTTTAACTGCTGTCTGGGCAATTAGGGATGGGCAATACATTGGCATAAATGGTGACGCCACATCTCATGAATGAATTTTTAAAAATCCCAACAGTTACCTGAGGCTATTCTGAGACAACTTTATGTTGCATTGATAATTTTGAGTACAGAGACTTGTTATAGCTGGACAAGCAAAGTTTTGAAAGGAGTATGTAAGGGTTAATTGGACAATAAGAGTAAAATAGGGATTTCTATCATCACAGTGAAATGTTCATGTCAAGCAAAATTCTCCAAATAAGATGTAAGTACCAGCATCACAGAACATTCTAGAGAGGTCTTGGAAATCATAAGGGATTAGCAAACAGATGGAATAAACAGATACTGGTAAAGAATGAGCAAACAGTACCAGGGAGATCCAGACTCGCATAAGATTAAGTGGCTCCTGTCTGTGTGAATGATGATATGTACCAAGGGTTGGAGACATCTTTTTATTGTATAGTTGTGTACTAACAAGTTTAGAATTTGCAGATGTAATCAAAGATGTTTAAATTGATGAATTTATTATATTTAGTAGAATTTTATTTTAGCTCAACTAGAGTGGAATCTTCCTACACACTTGAATAAGAAGTCAAAAATTTATATTCGAACCCTGTGGTTGATCATTAGCAGTATCCAAAGCATGCAATTTTTCATAATACCAACATGAGAAATGCTATGAGATGTTTCTTTTTATTCCCTTATGGGATGGGGTCCTTGCTGGCTGGCCAGCATTTATTGCACATCTCTAGTTGCTCTTGAGAAGGTGGTGATGAGCTGCATTCTTGAACCACTGCAGTCCATGTGCTGCAGGTAGACCCACACTACCCATAGGGAGGGAGTTGCCAGGGGGGCTACCCCTACATTTAAAACAGTGTCCCTTAATTCGAGACTGACCCAATAGAGGAAACATCCTTTTCACATGCACCTTGTCAGGATCTTATACTCATCAATCAAGTCATCCCACATTCTCCTAATTTCCAGTAGAAACAAGCCCAGCCTGTCCAACATTGTGGCTCAGTGGTTAGCATTACTGCTTCACATCATCAGGGTCCCAGGTTCAATTCCAGCCTCGGGCGACTGTCTTTGCAGAGTTTGCACATTCTTCCCATGTCTGCGTGATCTTCCTCCCGATAATGTGCAGGTCAGGTGAATTGGTCATGCTAAATTGCCTGTAGTGTTAGGTGCACTAGTCAGAGGGAAATAGGTCTGGGTGGGTTACTCTTTGGAGGGTTGGTGTGGACTTGTTGGGTTGAAGGGCCTGTTTCCACACTCTAGGAATCTAATCTACTCTCATAAGACAACCCTCTCATTGTGGGTATCAACTGAGTAAATCTTCTCTGAACTGCCTCCAATACCTTTACTTCCTTCCATAATAAAGAGACTAAAACTACACTGTATTGAGATGTGGTCTTATCAATGCTATCTATAACTCAAGGAAAAATCCTTACTCTTGTACTCAATTCCTCTGATACTACTCTGCCGCATACTCCTGATTTGAGACCCAGAGTTTGATCATTAGGGAGCATGGCAAAAACTAGGAAACTACAGGCCAGTTAGCTTGACATCTGTTACAAGGAAGGTGTTGGAATTGATTATTAAAGAAATTAAATCTGTGCATTCAGAAAAAAAACATCAAAAGGAGATCATATTTAACCAATTTATTGAAGATCATTGAAGAAGAAATATGCACGATGGATAAAGGGGAACCTGTAGACGTATAAGACTTGGATTTCCAGGAGGTATTTGAATAAGATGCTACATTAAAGGCTACTTCTAATAATGGATAATGAATTCATTTGGATAGAAGATTGGCCACTTACAAAACAGAGAGATTTCAAAACTGGGTCTCTGTCTGATCTTTAAAATGTGGTGAGTAGACTCCTGCAGGGATCTATATTGGGAATTCATTTTCTAATTTACATCATTGTCTTAGATGAGGGGTACAAAGGCATGAGAGCTAAATGTGCATTTGATTGATTGATTTATTGTTGCATATATTTTGCTATAAAATAGAATGAGAAGTGTTGTATAAAAATGCGGCCACTCTCTGGCACCATCTTAAAACACAGAAAAATAAACAAAAACATGGAATATAAAGGCAGAACAATAAAGAAATAAAGAAGAAGTGTTTGACTTTACAGTCCTTCTTGTTAAGTGCTCTGCCATGGGCCATGGGCCTAGTGGCCAGGCATGAAAGATGCCCCTCTTCAGCGCCATCTTGCCACCACTGACGCCCTTGTCACTACGAGTCCTAGCTAGACCTTGCCAATGCAGACGCCACCGATGCCGCTGGATACAGCACCGGCCTAAACTGGACTGTCGCTGCCGCCGCATCTGCTTTGGGTCCATCTCACCAATGCTGCTAATGCTAATGGGTCATATATTGGGCACAAGCTCGCCTCTGCCATTGCCAGCATCCAAACCTTCCTCCACCATAGCAGCCCGAGTCAGCATTAGGACTGCCTTGTCAAAGCAGAACAGGTAGGATGACACCAAAACAGGTAGGAAAATATAACGAAAGAAAGAGCTGTGGATGCTGGTGATCCAAAACAAAAATAGAAATTGATGGAGAAAGTCAGGAGATCTCACAGCATCTGTGGAGGGAAAGCAATATTAATGTTTCGAATCCAGTGACCCCTCTTCAGAATGGGTATGAAAGTATGTTGTAACAAAAGGATGTTACAGACAGATGTTGTTAGATTGAGTTGAGTGGGCAAATGTTCAGCAGAAAAAGAATAATATGGCAAACTGAAATGTTGTTCATTTTGGCAGGAACACAAAATTTCCTTTAGTGGAGAATGACTTCAGAATCAAGAAGGCTGATGGGATTCTACCCTTTGACCCAACAAGTCCTGACCCTCTGAAGAGCAACCCACCCAGACCCATTCCCCTACACCTAACACTATGGGCAATTCACCTAACCTGCACATTTTGGACTGTGGGAGGAAACCGGAGCACGTGAGGATACCCATGCAGACATGGGAAAAATGTGCAAACTCCACACAAACAGTTGCCTGAGGCGGGAATTGAACCAAGGTCTCTGGTGCTGTGAGGCAGCAGTGCTAACCATTGTGCCACCGTGCCACCCCACGGAGTTAGCTTGAGATTCTAGATTGCTAGCACATTAGTTTTGCTACTGTTTCCTTCTTATTTAGCTTCTCTGTCTCTGGTGGCTCTCATATTATTAATAGATTCATATTGTTGAGTCACTCTCATCGAAGTGACATTTCGCTTAACTTTTAATTGGCTGAAACAACTCAAACTCACAAAAAAAAAATCAATACCTGGTTTCAACAGTTTCCTCATCCAATTTGTGTACTGAGCACACTGACAAACATTCTATTACCACTGAAGAATGAATTTTAAAAGAAATTAAATTCAGAACATAAGCAGGAGTCCCCGGATGAACTTATGAATTTATTTCATCACCCAGCTTCCATCACTGCAATGTTAGTTACATTTTCTATGACATAACCAATGTAGTGTGCATAGCAAAGAAGTAGAGGACAGATAATAGGTGGAGTGAATGACCTTGCCCAATCTACATAACCAATACCCAGTCCATAAATTACCTGTGAAGAATAGATTTTATTTCTGACAAATAGCTCATTTCTAAAATTAACTGGAAAGAAACTGCACAGCCTTCAACATTTACAGTAGATATTTCAGAACTAAGTAGTGTTGAGATTTACTATGTTGTGTAAACTAGAATAACTATGAATAATATTTAAAAATATTAAGTAACTAGTGCCAGTGATGGCAGTGCACATATTTGCATCCCTGTATTTGCAGTTACGTTATTAGAATCAGGGTAAATATTACAATCTTGAAGTTTAATTTTCCTGGTTTCATTGAGCTTCTTCCTACAACTGCTTAGCTGTGTAAAATTCCAGAGATACTTCTAATATCAAAAAACTGATTTTATACTACTGGATTGTTTTTGTATATCACATCATGTCAAAAAAAAGGAGCAGAGCCCAAGGCTAAAGGAAAATATGTTTCATGAATTAGCTCTGGCGCAGAGCACCTTAAGAAATTGTACAGGGTATAAATGGTGAAATAAGATTTACTAAGTTAAATGTATACTTCAATAATATTGATTCTATAGGGCTTGCATTTCAAACTTTATACACAAGGGATCAAGTCCCGAGAATCAGAGAATTTTCTAGCTCCAAAGAAAACATTTAGCTTCTTGGTCTTGTGCCTGGTCTTTGGACCCATTAGGTTGCCCCTCTCCTTTCCTTTCCCCACATCATTTAGATTGTTCTTTTCAAAATATTAAATCATTTCATTTCTTTGAGTGCTATCAAAGGTGGTACATTTTTAAATCATTTCTGATCGATTAGCTAACAATAGTTTCCAGTAAAAGAAAATCTCTTGACTGTTCTCTTTGTGAGCGATGATTTCAATGTATGATGGATCCTCATCGCTGTTCATTGTGTTATGTAAGCTAGCTGGACTTTTGGTAACTTTAAGCAGCTTTGTTGTAATGTCTCCTTTGAAGTTGGGATCCACATGGCCCCATTTTATCTAACCTAGTGAAGGAAAACCTCATTTACCATGTTCTTGCGCCTCTGCATTACTTGTATACCTGCTGCTGGTGTTGCTTTTCCCTGCAGCTCCCCAGATGCCTACCTATGCACAGTTGGTCTTTTAGATGCAGTGTTATGCCCGCTGCTGGTCTCAATCTTTCCTATCACTCCCCTCATTGTGTTCTCAACGCAATTTTATTCCTGCTCCTTCCATTGCATCCCAACTGTATTTTCACCATCTCTACACAATTATAGCTATTGGCTTCGATATCACTTGCTGCTCCTTGCTGTGTTCTTGCCAATTCTGCACCACACTCAAAGGTAAAGTTCCCTCTGAGGAACAGAATGTTTGATGACAAAGAGCTTAAGTTCAGTGCCAAGCTAAAGGTCTGCAGTACATCAGTGTTACTTACTCTCCTATAGGCACCAAAAACACCAATGTAGAGTAGACATCTCAAATCCTTAGTGAAATATCCCCAGCAACACTGCTAAAATCCTCAATCCTAGAATGAAATGTGGCCTAATAAACTTTTTTTTTAGTAAATGCTGTGGTCATTTACTGAAGCATAACTACACAAACTGTCAAGTTTCTTTAACAAATGACTAGACATTTGTTACACAAAAAATGGAAATAAATAATCAAGCAAGATTATCTAGATTTTGAACAATTAAAGAAGTCTTAAAGTACACAGCAAACAAAAACTAATTAATTCCCCAACACAACGTATTCTTCTATATCAAATCTTTAAGTTTGGTAGCTGATTCACCCCAGTCCTTTCCTGCAAACTGTGAAGCTTTCTTACATGATTACTTAAAAATTAACAGCTTAGATTTTCTCAGCTTTTTAGTCATGTTCAGCCTTTCTAACCAAACACTCCTGGCCTGACAGTTGCACCAACTAAATATTTCTCCTGAGGTAATTGTTTTTGCTGAAATGTTCTATGTTCCTTTCTTCAGGAGAGAAACTATGTTTTATTTCTGATCTTTGTTGTCATTTCTAACCTTCACAAAAACTTTTAATCTCTGGGATTTCTAAGCTAAAATCAATTCTTGTTTATCCTGAACCAAAAGATATATTAATATTCCTCTTTGTTATAAACTGCACAGTTCAAGAATTTTCATGAATACACTTCATTAACGGGGGTCCTTGCTCTCTAACACATATTTGATTGGATGACTATTCCAGATGGACAGTATGACCCAGTTATTATTTCAAAGCAACAGTTTAGAAAAGTAACTATCCAAATATTTGACAATTTTAAAATCCAAACTCTAAAACTTAAATTCATGTCAGACTAGTAGCCTCTTGGCCAGAATGTTTTTGCTTGTGAATTGTTTAACACTTTCTTCTATTTTAATAAAATTGAGGTTGGGACATGTATTAATGTCCAAGTAGAAGAATGTTTGATAGTAAAGTGTGTAGAATTTTTTTCTTATATTGCACCTCTCATGTTGTGGAGCTGTTTGTAACAAAATTTTATTCGCGAGATCTATATTTCATGGATGTTGTGGTTTCATTTTTGTAGGCCATAATATAGTGATATTTGTTCCTGTATCAAAATTAAAATTAATGAGAGATTCACTAACAGAAACCACTTTTTTCTAAAATACTTGACTTAGCTCAGCAATTGCTTGCAGACCATTAATTATGAATTCCCCTTGATACTGAACTTTTCCATTAAAGTTTGTAGTTTCAGAATTTTATTTGTCCTAATAATTACTGATCAAGCCAATGTCTTCAGTAACTTTAGGAAATATAGACTGTTGTTATATACTTGGCCCCTATTAATAAAGCTGATGGTACTATATGGTTTGTGAATCATCCCTTCTACCTCTGCTGTCACCATTTATATATTCACTTCCTTCTAGTTTTGCGCACGCTGTAACATAGTGCCATTTATTTTATACTTTCTGTCATATTTGTTCTAACAAAATGTGTCCCCATAGACTTCTTGGCATTGAACTACATCTGTCACATAACCATCCCACTTCAGTTGCATCTCTTTCTTTGGTAAAAAAAGAATCACAATATTCACTTGCCACTTACTTCGACATGCAAATCTTGTGTTTGTCTTGAATCAGCTTCATGTCTCCCTTTAACATGCTTTGACTATTTATGTGACTGTAGAAGACTTTGATATCCCACTCTCTGTTGCCTACTAGTGTTTTTTTGAAATTTCCTCTCTGCAGAGAATAGTCCCACTTCAAGTGCTTGTGACAAATTCAAAGTTTGCAGATGATATAAAGCATGGAAGCTTTGTAAGCTGTGAGAAGGACACTGTTGATCCCTTCAGCAGATTCAAGGTCATCCAGATAAGAAAATAGACCAACAACAAAGTATATAAGGAAGAACTTCCTCTACAAAAGGATATCTGAAAGATAGAAAGGAACTTTCAGCGGAGAAACAATCTGCAGATCAGATTCAAGCTCTATCCTCAAGTAGATTACTATTCTTCCAAGTCTGATGACAGAGTATTCTGGGAAAATTATGAAACATCCAGATTGGCAACATTGGTGAAGTCTGACTTGGGGGAGTAGATAAGGAAGTGGTAAATATAACATAGTTCTAAATAATATGTATAATGTGCTAATTATAGGGGAAAAACCTTCAGAGGAGAGATCGTATCAGGTAATGGTTCACAAGATGTTACGTTCATGTTGAGGTCCACTCTACTGATATTGCCCATAATGCATGGATAGAGACAGTGAGTCCTACACAAGCCTTTGCAGGGAAGAGATATATTCTATATGGCTCCTAAGATTCCTGGTAATTATGCCTGACTAATTATGTGGTTGCACTAATAGTTACCATGCAATTCGACATCTTGCTAATTAAGAGCTGAAAATGTGTTGCTGGAAAAGCGCAGCAGGTCAGGCAGCATCCAAGGAGCAAGAGAATCGACGTTTCGGGCATGAATCCTTTTCTTCAGGAATCCGGATTCCTGAAGAAGGGCTCATGCCCAAAACATCGATTCTCCTGCTCCTTGGATGCTGCCTGACCTGCTGCACTTTTCCAGCAACACATTTTCAGCTCTGATCACCAGCATCTGCAGTCCTCACTTTCTCTTATCTTGCTAATTAAGAACTCTGTTCTTCTGTGAAGACTCTGCACTGGAATATCCTCCATCACTGATAATTGGACACCCCCAAATAAAATATAGACAAAGGGTTTGTGGCAGCAAAACTACCTCAAACAACCCTTATTCAAAATCACAAACTTGCAATGATGACAGATTCTGTGAGGTGACAATGAATCTCTATCATAACCAAAACTTTACTGATGCAATGAAACTAAGTTCTCTTTTACAAATTTATCATATTATAATCCCCTGTATTAAAGCTTTGTCTCCCTCTTCATTTTTAGTGTTTGATATTTAATTTTTGTTCTCTCTTTAGTCCAGGTGACTTCAAACTTTTCTAAATTAAACTGCATGCAAGAATTATGTACAAAATCAGTTAAGTTACATTCTTTCACAGTTCATCTTGCTTACTGTTATTACGTTATCAGCAAATTTTAATATTAGGAACTATAACTGACCTTAGGCTCTATGTAAATATTAATATAGGTATTAATACAGGTACACAGTCCTTCTAGAGCTTACAGGTATTAGTATAATTTGACAAAACTGTGTAGTCATAATGAATTCTTGAACCACTCTACTTTTTAATTTTTATTGTAACATGATAAAAAAAATTACATGATAATTGCCTCAGTAACTTCCTGATCATGATAATAATCTCGTAATCCAGAGAAAATTAGTTCTTCATTGAACAGTGACAGGTTATGTTAAACTTTCCATATACACTGCCACATACCCATTAGCATCATTTTTTTATCAACAACTTTTTGTGGGGCATTTTAAAGAATGCCTTTGCTAGAATCAATACAGATAACATCCACTGCATTATCCATATCAGTATATTAATCATTTACTCAATGAACTCTAGTTAATTTGTCAAGCATGACTCGACAGAGTCCACACCAAATCTCCGAAGAGAATCCCACCTATCCAATCACTGTAACTTGACATTTTCCATTGCTAATTCACCAAACCCACACATTCCTGGACACTAAGAACAATTTAGCATGATCAATCCACCTACCTCGCACATCTTTGAACTCTGAGAAGAAATCAACACAGAAACAGGGAGAATATGCAAACTTCAATTGCGCAAGAGTCAATATAGATAACATCCACTGCATTATCCACATCAGTATATTCATCATTTACTCAATGAACTCTATTTAATTTGTCAAGCATGACTCACTGTGCACAATGTTTTTCAACCAATCTTAAATTAGCCGTAACCTCTCATTACATAATGCTTTTGTACCATGTAATGGTTTCTTGACCTCACCAGTCCATATCTATAATTTTCTGAACACTTTTAGACTTTGTCTGTTCCTCAAATAACATTTTGTACAGGTGTGTTAGGTAGACAATTTTCTAGTTCTCAGAAAAAGCTTCCAACGTGAAGAAACATTTACATATAAAAAAGAAGCTGTGTGCAAATTAACCCATTATAGTGCCCATGAAATTGTAATTGATTATTATAAAAACCCGCCTAATGCAGTCATGTCCTTTATTTGGTCTGAGCTATTTATGTTTCCAGATGAACTGCAGTGTGGTTGACTCTTAACTGTTGTCTGAAATTGCCCAGGAAGCCATATAATCCGTGAACAATTAGAAATGTGTCAACAAATGCTAGTCTTGGAAAATCTTATCCACGTCCAACGTAAGTTATGTTGCAATACAATTTAATTATTGGTTATAAAGTCACAAATTTCATTATTTTCTCCCATCACTCCGTAACTCCCTTTCCTTATACAGATTAGCCTTAGCGGATTAAGTACAATGTTTTGATTAGTGCATTGTTTGGGAGATGGCACACTTAAATATTGCATAAGAGATCCTTTTTCACAGGTAGATGTCAGGTAAATATGTCCCCGATTAGTTTAATCAATCATTCTGTCCTGTTAAAATATTGAAGTTGCTGAAATTCCAGCTTGGTGGCACTTAGTCATTGCTTCCTGATTTATATTGTCATCTCTGCTGCACAACAAGATTTTAGAACTTATTTCATACAGTGTGGAAGCAGGCGAGAGTCCACACCAAATCTCCGAAGGGAATCCTACCTACCCAACCAATGTAACTTGACATTTTCTATTGCTAATTCACCAAACCCACACATTCCTGGACATTAAGAACAATTTAGCATGACCAATCCATCTACTCTGCACATCTTTGAACTCTGAGAAGAAATCAACGCAGAAACAGTGAGAATATGCAAACTCCACACAAGCAATTGCGCAAGAGTGGAGTCAAACCTTATCAAACGCCTTACTGAAGTCCATGTATATGACATCTACAATCCTTCCCTCATCAATCAGCTTTGTCACTTCCTCAAAGAATTATATTAAGTTGTATAGACATGACCTTCCCTGCACAAAACAATGCTGCCTATCACTGATAAGCCCATTTTCTTCTAAATGTAAATTGCTCCTATTTCTCAGTATCTTCTCCAGCAGCTTCCCTCCACTGACATCAGGCTCACTGATCTACAATTACCTAGGTTATCCCTACTATCATTCTTAAACAAGGAACAATATTAGCGATTCTCCAGTTCACCGGGACCTCACCCGTGTTCAAGGATGCTGCAAAGATATCTGTTAAGGTCCCAGCTATTTCCTCTCTTGCTGCCCTCAATAACCTGCGATAGATTTCATCCGGACCTTGAGACTTGTCTACCTTAATGCCTTTTAGAATACCCAACACTTCCTCCCAACTTGACCTAGGGTAATCAAACATCTATCCCTAACCCTAACGTCCATCATGTCCCTCTCCTTAGTGAATACCAACATAAAGTCCTTATTGAGAATCTCACCATTTTCTCTGACTCCACGCATAACTTTATACCTTTGTCCTTGAATGGGCCAACCCTTTCCCCAGTTACCCTCTTGCTCCTTATATACAAATAAAAGCCTTTGAGATTATCCTTAACCCTGTTTGCTAAAGATATTTCATGACCCCTTTTAGCCCTCCCAATTCCTCATTTCAGATTGGTCCTACTTTCCTGATATTCATCCAAAGCTTTGCCTGTTTTCAATTGCCTTTCTCCTCTTCACTAGTCTCACAATTTCACCTGTCATCCATGGTTTCCTAGTTTTGCCATTTCTATCCCTCATTCTCACAGGGCCATGTCTCTCCTGCACTCTAATCAACTTCTCTTGAAATGCCTCCCACATATCAAATTTGGATTTCCCCTCAGACAGCTGCTCCCAATCCACATTCCCAAGCTTATGTCAAATTTTGCTATAGTAGGCCTTCCCTTAATTGAGCACTCTTCCATTAGGACCACTCTCGTCTTTGTCCATGAGTATTCTAAAACTTACGGAATTGTGATCACCATTCCCAAAGTAACGCCTACTGAAATTTCAACCACCTGGCAAAGCTCATTCCCCAGCACCAGGTCCAATATGCCCCCTTCCCGTGTTGTTCTATTTACATACCGCTCTATAAAATCCTCCTAGGTGCTATTTACAAATTCTGCTCCATCTAAACTTCCAATACCAAGCAAATCCCAGTCAATGTTGGGAAAAGTAAAATCTTCCATCACCACCATCCTGTTGTTCCTACATCTTTCCATAATCTGTCTACATATCTGTACATCTACCTTACATTCGCTGTCAGGAGGCCTGTAGTGCAGCCCCAGCATTGTTACCGCACCCTTCCTATTTCTGAGTTCTGCCCATATTACCTCACTGTTCGAGTCCTCCAAGCGCCATCCGTCAGCACAGCTGTGATATCCTCTCTGACCAGTAATGCAACTCCTCCACCCCTTTTACCTCCCTCTCTATCCCACCTGAAGCATCGATATTCTGGGATATTTAGTTGCCAATCATGCCCTTTCAGCAACCAAGCCTCAGTAATAACAATAACATTATACTCCCAGGTAAATTCATCTGCTTACCTACTACACTTCTCGCATTAAAACAAATGCAACTCAGACCTCCTGTCCCTTTGCATTCATCATCTACTCCCTGCCTACTTTTCCCCTTAGTCACGCTAACCTGATTATCTAATTCCTTACAGGCTTTAGTTACTACCTCTTTACTGTCCACTAACCTCCTCATTTGGTTCCATCCCCCTTGTCACATAAGTTTAAACCCTCCCCAACAGCATGATCAAAAGCACCCCCTTGGACATTGGTTCCAGCCCAGCCCAGGTGTAGACCGTCCGATTTTGAAATAGTCCCACTTCCCCCAAAACCTGTCCCACTATCCCAAAAATCTGAACCCTTCCCTCCTGCGCTATCTCTCAAGTGATTCATTCATCCTGCATATTCTTTCATTTCTACTCTGGCTAGCACGTGGCACTGGTAGCAATCCTGAGATTACTACCTCTGAGGTAGTACCTTACCTTATTAACTTGGCTCTTAACTCCCTAAGTTCTTCTTGTAGGACCTCAACTCATTTTTTACCTATATCATTGGTGCCTATATGCACCATGGCAACTGGCTGTTCATCCTCCCCCTTCAGAATGCCATGCAGCCAATCTGAGACATCCCTGACCCGTGCACCTGAGAGGCAACATACTATCCGGGAGTTTCGTTTTTGACCACAGAACCACCTATCTACTCCCCTTACAATTGAATCCCCTATAAATGTAGTCCTTCCACTAATTTTCCCACCCTCCTGTACAGCAGAGACAGCTAGGGTACCATGAAAATGGCTGCTTCTGCCTTCCCCTGGTGAGCCATCTCCCCCAATAGTATCCAAAACAGTATACCTCTTTTGGAAGGAGATGACTGCAGGAGACACCTGAGCTGCCTTCTTGCTCTTTCTCTGCCTTTTGATCACCCATTCCCCTTCTCCCTCAGCAATCCTAATCTGCGGTGTGACCAATTCGCTAAACGTGCTATCCACGACCTCCTTAGCAGTACAGATGCTCCAAAGTGAGTCCATCCACAGCTCCAGAGCTGTCATGTGGTCTAACAGGAGCTGCAGCTGGACACACTTTCTGCACGTGAAGGAGTCAGGAACAGCAGCCACATCTCTGAGCTTCTACATTGAGCAAGAGGAGCATAATACGTTTCTGGAATTTCTTGCCATTTTTACTCTTAAGCTTAACTTAGTCCAACTATAATACCAAATAATAAATAAATGAAATTTTTAAAAAGTGACCAATCACACTACTTAGCAACCCAATGATATAAAATAAAAATAAAATCCTTAACTTATCAACACACCAGAATCATTTTTTTCTGTTTAGAGGAGGAGAGAGGGTGGGAGACACTACACATGTCTCGCCACTGCCCAAATATATCAGTTCACTCATCTTCCCAGAATGCAATTCGACTGCTCCCACTCAATTCCTCACTCTCACTGCTCCCATTGCTGCTGCAAAATGGAGGCTGCTGATTCCACGAGATAAATAATTAAATGGAAAATTTACCTTCCCAGCAGCCCCTGGTCCTCGCTCTCACCACTCCCACTGTTGCTGCAAAATCAGTTGTGGCATAGAGTATAAAAATTGGCAAGTCATGTTGCAGCTGCATAAAACTTTAGTTCAGTCACATTTGGGAATATTGCATACAGTTCTAGTTGCCACACTATTAGGAGGTTATGGAGGTTTTGGAGAGGATACAGAAAAGATTTACCAGAATATTGCTAGTTTTGGAAGGCATGAGCTATGAGAAGAGATTGGACAAACTTGGTTTGGTTTCACTTAAATGTCAGGGGCTGAGGGGGCGATCTGATAGAAGTTTACAGAATTATGACAGGCATGGATAGAATGGATGGTCAGAGTCTTTTTCACAGGGTAGAAATGTCAGACATCATAAAGGAGACATAGGTTTCAGGTAAAAGAGGAAAAGTTTAAATGAGAGTGAGAGGGTCATGTTTTACACAGAGGGTGATAAATGCTTAGAATGTGCTGTCAGAGGAAGCAAAAGTAGATACAATAGTGGCATTTAAGAGGCATTTGACAGACATAGGAAGAGGCAGAGAATAGAAGGATACAAACTATGTTGAGGCAAAAGATTTTTAGTTTAGAATGGCATCATGTGTAAGGGTGGGCTTGCTGGGCCGAATGGCCTGTTCTTATATTGTTCTTTGTTCTTTGTGTTGGGGCATGATGTTACCTCAATTCACAATGATGGATTTATTACCAGCATTTTTTTAAAGGTCAACTTACTACTGTGATCATTTCTATTGTATCCGCACGCTAAATGAAAACTTACTTTTGCAAACCTTCACCTGTCTGAAAGCCTCATTTTTCATTTACTCGGAAGGAAACCTTGCTTATTTGATAACTGATATTGTTTTTAAACCATTAAAATGTGTGCACAGCATGCACAACTGAGGGTTTGTATTATTGTGGCCTTCACCAGAGTCAAAAGAAAATAGAAGCTGAGCAGAAAATCAAACACCAACTCCAGGTAACACATTAATTTATCAAGTAATGTGGGCAATGTTCATAATTAGTAATTACTTTGCTGTGATTTATAACACCAAAGGTCTGTTTTATTTTCAGCATCCTTAATATCATAAAATATTACAAGTTGCTTTATTGTAAAACACATGTTGATAACAAGCTAGTAGGTATTAGAACACATTAAAAAATCCTTGGTCAATGGTATCAGCTTTAAAAGGCATTTTAAAGATGTCGAGAGAGGTAAAGATTTGGAAGGATTTAATGAGGGAGATTTGGGCAAGGCAGTTGTGATAATGCACATAATAAAATACACTGTGTATGAGCTATCAGTTTTTCTAATTAAGTTCTGGATTTAACCAATTCATCAAAAAACTATGTTTTATAAAATTTGTTTCTGCCTGACTGGAAAAGACCACATTGTTCTGCATATTCATACTTGATTTAGTGACCATTTTAATATGTAGCTCATAGGAGATCAGCTTAGGGATGCAGATAATTACATTACTAGCAATATGCATTTGAAATCTTGCCAGGCTGCTGGCAGATGAGTGATCCGAGTGCTTATAACGATTCCTAATGAGCCCTTAATCGAAATCAGAACATCTTCCAAATTTGGTTGATTTTTGCGCTACTCAGTTAAAATAAATTGAGGAGTTAATAGAGCTTTTCTAGAATGCTTCTCAGACTTGCATCATATGTAATAATTTAGACATTTTAGAGCCATTCCAAAGAAAGATATTGCTGTTATATGTGAATACTATGTCTAGTTGATTAGCATTATACCTATTATTATAGTTCAGGCTACTGGATTAAAGCTTAGTAGATTTTTTTAAATACATATTTTTAGAAGCAAGTTGGAATAGTGAAATCGCAATAACTGCAGGAACTAAAATCATTTTACATTCTTCTGAATGCAATGTTGATTCTGGAGTCAGAAATCTCAGCTATGATTTACCTCTGCCTTTCCACCAGTTTATTGACAGAGATAGAGTAAAACATTCAAAACCTTGAGCTATGACCTTCTAGCAATTATCTTCCAACCATTAATTATCAATCTTGCTTTGAACCTTTAAAGATTTACAAGTGTCATGCTTTCCTAAAATGCTACAAGTCTGTTCTTTTCTGGAATTTTTGATGCTCAACAGCACTGAAATGATAATGCCACAAAATGTGATGCTTGACACTATTCTGTCCCAATGAGCTTATATAAATGATTCATTATGGCACCTGCTGCTAGATAAGATTTTGGGGGTTTCCTTTATCTTTAATTATTGCTGAAAAAGCTTTTTGTCATGCACTCATCAAAACAATATGCATGAATATCAATTATAGGGGAACATTATCTATGAGAGGAAAGTGCAGATTTATTGGCAAGTGGAATGTTATTAGTGGAGCTGTTGGCATCGAGGATGTGCCAATTAATTATGATTGACACTTAACTGCCAGACTTTGTTGACATTTTAAACAAGGAAGGTTTGTTGGCCAAAGCATTGATCATAACATTACTCTCAGAAATGAACCAGTGAGAGGTTGTCACTTACTTTGTTGAGCTGAAAAAAATACAGTGCGTACACGTCCTTTCTATCTACAACGTATGCTTAATGTATGTAATTTTCAATACATACTTGCACCACACTGTGAACCAATCTGACAGTCCTAAATTGGTCCACCATTATTTGGAATGCACAACCTACATCACATTGGCACTGAATTCAAATACCACATTACTCATTTTTGTGGTGGGTAGAATTTGTTTGGATCTTTTGTCCTGTAGTGGAGAGCACCACTTATTTTGTCACTGCATGTCGTAGTTACAACAGCTAATTTCACAGACAGTCAATTGTATCAAACGGCATATCCCTCACAATATGCAAGGTACTGACCACATTTAACCAGCCTTTACAAAACTTACAACAGTGTCCAAATTTCAATGTGATTTCACTGTTGGACAGGGTTTGCTGAATAATCCTGAGTGTGAGAACATTTATGTTCACATTCGAATTGGGAACCTCAGTTAGACTTGCGGTTTGGTTTGTTTCTGTCCTGATGAGTGCATGATGCAAAGTTTCAATTAAGTCTTTTTTTTAGCAATATTCAAGCTCTGTATGATCAAATAGATATCTACTTTAAATGCAAAACCCAACTCAATTTCAATTGTAGGATGAATCTGACAGAGCCAATTTAAAATGTCTGCTAGTTTTAATTTGTTATAAAACTTGTTCCAGGTACAAATATGTGAACACAAGCTTTGCAGAATCTATTAAGCTTATCATAACAAGTATGATAGACATTGTACTCAACAAAATCAGTAGTTTTCAGTTGATCCAGCTAGGGACACCAGCTTACAATGCTGGGTGATTGGGCATTAATCTTTTGTTTTCTGTTGCCTAAAGTTGTCCTTCCATCTTTGGTCTTCTCTTCTTGTGCACTGAGGTACTGAGAACCACTTATTAACCATTGCCAGCTACCACACTAGCATGATCAAAGATACCCTTAACTCTACTTGTTTTGCTCATGCCCAAACATGATTAATCACAGATTGATTAAACGTTGTATGCTCAATTTCCAGTTGGTGTCTTTAAAAGTAATGGTCAGCTTAGTGACACCATTTCCGACCATCTTTTGATTCATTTTTTGACTTGCCAGTTACCTTGGAACACCACCTCTTGTTTAGCAGCTTCTATCAACATACCAACCTTTTACATCCTTACTGATAATGTTGCTCTGTATAGTAATTTGCCATTTGCTTAACTATGTAGTGTCACTCCCCAGTAATAAATTGTCATCCCAAGTATCCTAACTGATGCTTCTATGTATTCTCCAAAATCTATTAATATCACTTAATTGAAAGATCCATTCTTCTGATTCTAGAATAACCAGCCCTTGTTGAACCAAATTAAAGTTCAAAATTATTATGCTAGATTGTTAGACACAAGTCTGTTTCATACGTTTAGTTACAAAACTAAACCAATTTAAAAAATAACTGTGCCTTTTTACCTCAAAAGGTCCACATTTTTCAGTCTCATTTTCAATTAGTTTGAACCATGAAAACAGACATAAAATCATAACTTTACTTTTGACCAGACCATTTGACAATTCTTCATTACAGAAAATGTTTACAACTAAAACCTATCAAACAAAATACAATTTGTATCCTTACTTAAAGTCATAGAGATGTATAGCACCGAAACAGATCGTTCGGTCCACATCAACCAGATATCCTAAATTAATCTAGTCCTATTTGCCAGCACTTGACCCATTTCCCTCAAAGCTCTTCCTGTTCATGAACAGATGCCTTTTAAATGAAGAATTGTACCAGCCTCCACTACTTCCTCTGGCAGCTCCATACATGCACCACCCTTTACATGAAAAAGTTGCTCCTTAGGTCCCTTTTAAACCTTTCCCCTCTCACCCTAAAGTTGTTTAATCAAGTCAAAATTATTGAAAATTAACTCAAACTTATAGGTATAAGAGAGAAGGACAGAACAGACAAGATGGTGATGCGGACTCCTCCTCCTCCCTCTTAATCTTCCTGACCTCTGTCAATGGAACATCCCATGTCACTTTCATAAGACACTATAATCCTGAAACTGTCATTTTGTATCAGCTAGCTGTTTCCACAGCATCAGTGGAAGTGGGTGAAGGAAGCCCACATTTACCAAGACAGAAAAATTGTATCTAATCAGCAGTCGATGTCTGAACATACCGGTGGCTGTTCTAGCACCCCAGGATAAGTTCATATTGTAAAATTAAGGATCAAAATTGCACTTAAGGCCAGATTTTCATGCAGGTGTTCTTGTAAGTGACAGAGTCATACAGCATAGAAACAGACCCAACTTGTCCATGCTGATCAAGTTTCTCAAACTAAACTGGTCTCACTTGTTTGCATTTGGCCCATATCCTTTCAGGAGAAAGTGAGGTCTGCAGATGCTGGAGATCAAAGTTGAAACTTTATTGCTGGAACAGCACAGCAGGTCAGGCAGCATCCAGGGAACAGGAGATTCGACGTTTCGGGCACAGGCCCTTCTTCAGGCCTTTCCTATTCATGTGGCTGTTCAAATATCTGTTAAATGTTGCAACGTGTCTTGCATATACCACTTTGACAGTTCATTCCACATATGAACCACCCTTTGTGTGAAAAACGTGTTCCACCGATCCACTTTAAATCTTCTCCTCTCACTTCAAAAATATACCCCAAGTTTGAACTCCCCCACTCTAGAAAAATCCCTTTGCTATTTACCTTACCTATGCCTGTCATTATTTTAAAAACCTTTATTAGGTTGCCGATTAACCTCCTATGCTCCAGTGCCTATTTTTACCTTTACATCAGAGTAACTCCAATGGGCTTATAAGGAGTTAAGATTTTCTAGAGCAGATAGAGCAGATGTGGGTGGCACGGTGGCACAGTGGTTAGCACTGCTGCCTCACAGCGCCTGAGACCCGGGTTCACTTCCCGCCTCTGGCGACTGACTGTGTGGAGTTTGCACGTTCTCCCCGTGTCTGCGTGGGTTTCCTCCGGGTGCTCCAGTTTCCTCCCACAGACCAAAGATGTACTGGGTCAGGTGAATTGGCCATGCTAAATTGTCCGTAGTGTTAGGTAACGGGTAAATGTAGGGGTATGGGTGGGTTTCGCTTCGGCGGGTCGGTGTGGACTTGTTGGGCTGAAGGGCCTGTTTCCACACTGTAATGTAATCTAATCTAATCTAATAGAAGGAGAGGCTGGTTTGCTTACAGGCAGAATAAATAAGGATGTTGTGCAAGCCAAAGAAGATTATTAGTGAAGAAAGACTGTGGGTGGACCTCTCAAATTAACAGTCTGATTTAGCAAAGATTCTTTTTCCGCAAAACAATTGGCACTCAAATAAAAACATATAAAGTAGTTAGCGCATATGAAATATATCCATTTTTATTTTACACAAACAACTGGTAGTGACTGGCATTCGAACATGAGATTGCCTGACAGAGTCTCCACTGCACAATAAAGAAGCTCACAGCAAATATGCACAAACAGCCTTAACTCACACCTTGTCAGATTACTACAATCCACAGTGACTTTCTTTCCTTTCTTTTAATATCCTCTCGGGTGTTTTTAATGTGTTACAAATACTTCTGCTGTCTCCAGATAGCTCCCAACCCTCTTCACATCTGTTCCACAGGGACTGAAGACAAATACACAGCAACTAACAGATTTCAAGCTCAGACTATAAAATGAGATGCTTTATTGGAAGGTAGGGAGTTCCTTGTCATTTCTGAAGACATTTTATAGGAATTTTGTTTGCACAATTCTTCCTTTGTCTGTTGTGCTCCTTTAGGAATGTAAGACACATGTTGTACTGAATTTTCTTTCATTTGGAAACATATTTAGAACGCAGATAATATGTTACCTTTTATTTGGATCTTCTTCAATTAGATCAATTCAGATATTTGGAAAGTAATATATTGGGAAGGTGTCATTCATTTGACATGACTTTGTCAAAGAAATCTTTTAAATCCTTTTGGTAGTATACTGACTGTGTGTACAACTGAAATCATAACTGCTTAAAGATAACACCACTTGTGACTTACATTCTGAACGTCAGAGATACAATGTGATGTTGTACTTTTGCCTGCTGTATTCCTGTTATCCCTTCTATGCAGCAGGTTTGTTAAATTTATAACTGATGTCAGAATTACTAACTGGATCTTACTGGTAATAACGCCAAAAGACATAAGGAACTGATTGTGTGAAATATTCATTTTTTAAAATCAAATATTCACATAGAATTTGTTTATGAAGTTTGTTCTCAAAATGGGAAGATAGACAAATATTTGTTAAGGTCTGAAGATAAGTCAAGTTGGACTCAAAATGTTAATTCTGCTTCTCCCTCCGCAGAATCTGCCAGATCTGCTGAGTTTCTCCAGCCTTCTTGAAAGCTCTTGGATGCTGCCTGAACTGCTGTGCTCTTCCAGCACCACTAATCCAGAATCTGGTTTCCAACATCTGCAGTCATTGTTTTTACCTTCTCTATGTTTGTGTTTGTCCCTGTCTCAGACAATTATTTTCTAACCATAAATGCCATACTAAGTGGTAATGCACATTCAGAGGTAAAACTGCACCAACCACAAAAATATGGAACTGGACACACACGTTGTGCAGGCTGGCCAGGAAAGCCGAGTTTCTTTTCCTGCAAGACAATGGTCAACTAATTAGGTTTTTATGTCAAAATGACAAATATATGATTAGTTCTACAGGTTATGAGCTTTTCGTTCTTAAATGTTTTAACAGAGTACATTCTCAAACTTACCTGTTGTCATGATGTCTAGATTCCTTGTCCAATATCATAACCACTACACAATTGAATAAAATAGATGACATAAAAAAAGTAACAATTTACTCATAACAGTCATTAAAATCTCTCACCTTTTACTGCACATAGTTCATGCTCATATATACCACATTACCAATACTGGCAGAGAAGCCTTGATTATGTATGTATATCTCATGCCTTTATCTTTGTATTATTTTGCATTTTTTAAACTTATTTTTCCAGAGGCTGTGTTCAGCGTTGGTTTGTCCAATACTCATTGCCCATCACTATTTGCCTTCATGGTGGTGCACTGCCTCCTTGAACTAATGCAACCCACGTGGGCTATGAATACACAGAAAGGGAGTTCTGTGAACTTTGCACTTGTGGAGAAGCTATCTTTAATACTTTATTTAGAAACATAGTTGAAATGTTCCAGTTGAATAATACAATGCATTAGGTCACAAGAAAATATTTAGTCAAGGTAATTCCTATTTTCCCATTCCTCAAGATAAAAAAAACCTTTGGCTCAGTAGGGATAAATACTGTAGTGATTGTAGTGAGGTCAGCCAGGTGGACCTCATAGAATATTTTGGCTGTTAATCTGATCCAATCAGGAAACCCTAGCTGATGGATAAAAACAGGAGTGTCAGATATACTGTTCTTTCTGAGAGCTGGCTCTGAGGGAACTGGATGTGTGTCAAGGACTCTCCACATGTAAATGATGAGATGCTGGCCTTTATGGAGTTATTTCAGATACAAAACTTTAAAAATGAAGTGACAGAGTCTCACATTTATATAATACACAAGCTAAACACTGTGGAAGCTGGAAATCTGAACTAAAATACAAAATGGTGGAAATATTCACTAGGAAGGTCATTGATGTGAAACTCTAACTCTGTTTCTTTCTCCACAGATGCTGCCTAACCAGATTTAATTTGATTTGATTTATTATTATCACATGTACCTAGCTATAGTAAAAAGTTGTGTTTTGCGTGCAGTATAGGCAGATCATAACATACAAAGACCACAAAGTGATTGAACAGAGCGAAGAATACAAAGTTACAGATGCAAAGAAGGAGTACAAAAAGCAAATAGACTTTAGATTTGAAATTTGAGAGGTCCATTCAGAATTCTAATAAAGTGAGGAAGAAGTTGTTCTTGAATCTGTTGAGTATTTCCATAATTTTTTGTTTGTATTTATATAATATTGCATTGCTCAAAACTTTATTAAAAAATGCTCCTTACAGGATGCTCTTTTGGAGTATTGCATACAGCTCCAGTTGCCCTGCTATAAGAATGATATTATTAAAATGGAGAGGGTTCAGAAAAGATTTACCAGGTTGTTGCCGGGATTGGAGGGTTTGAGTTATAAGGAGAGGCTGGGTCATTTTTCACTGGAGCATAGGAGGTTGAGGAGGTGCCCCTATGCAGGTTTATAAAATCATGAGGCACATAGATAAGGTGAATAGCAAAGATCTTTCCTCTAGGGTGGGAAGTTTCAAAGCTCGTGGGCATATTTTTAAGGTGAGAGGGGAAAGATTTAAAAGGGACCTGAAGGACAACTTTTTCACACAGAGGGTGGTTTTATATGGAATGAACTGCCAGAGGAAGTGGTAGATGCAGGTTCAGTTACAACATTTAAAAGACATTTGGAGATGGGTACATGAAAAGGAAAGGTTTAGAGGGGCCAAATACAGCCAAACATGACTAGTTTAGTTTGGGAAACTTGACTGGCAAAGACAAGATGGACCAAAATGTCTGTTTCCATGCTGTCTGACTCTATTATTGTTATAAACTTGAAAGCAAATTTGCACAAAGCAATGCCTCACAAAGATTAACGGGTTAAGTAACTGATTAACATATTTTAGTGGTGTTGATTGAACTCATTCTATTATTTTTCAATTAGAGCCATGTGATTATTAAAAGTTAAATAAATCTAAGAGCAAAAAGGCACCCATGACAATGAAGCACCCTTTCAGTAATGAACTGAAGTGTCAGCTCAGATTCTATATTCAAATTCTGGAATGAATTTCAACACGTCAATTTCTAATCCAGAGAGAAGTGCTATCAAATTAAACAAGCAGCCATAAGTGTAGCTGATCAAAATACCCTTTTGTGATTTTGAGAAGCCTGAAGGCCTGGCCAATGCTGCTGTCTGATATGGTGCTGCCATACAGTCCAGCAGAAATCAGCCTGTATTTTGTTAGCTAATGCCAGTAGAGAGCTATAATTTCCTGCATCATTCCTGAGCTGAAGAGGAGAAGAAACACATCTCCATTGAAACTTTTTCCAGATTGGTAAATGCTGCTTTCGATAGTTCAATAGCTTCTGTAGCTGTTGTGTTAACCCATGCTTGATTGATATTTTCAGCAAGGCCTCGAAGATGGGATAATAATGCCCATGATAACCATTTTCCAGTAGAATCTATGCATTCAGCAAGAAGAAACGACCAACTAAAAAACACTTTTGTAAGAAGTGATAGGAACCAACAGTCCAGGAAGAGCCAAAGGTAGAGCATTAATCACCAGGCATCATCTGTTAAACCCTACTCCCCAACAAATTGACTTTCCCACCCTATTACCTGCTGATGTGTGAAGATATTTATGAATAATGGTTTGAAATTAAAAAGCAAGTTTAGCTAGTCTTTATTACCTTGATGCACATTGCAAACTAATATATGCTGAGTGATCATGTATTGCTGCTGATAAGGGTTGAACTCTGCTGATTACATTTCATGGTAACAGCATGAATGTTAATTTAGCTTTATGCAATTCTTTCCTGCAGGGGAAAGTTGAATGCAAAATACACTTATGACGATTAAACTTAATTCAAATGCAAAAATGCTGCCAGAAATTCTCAAGGAATTAACTTTTTTTTTCTGAATATGTTTTATCCAATAAATTACATTTTTTCTTATCTTAAAAGAAATGTTTCTTGGAAAAAAAACAAAGAATTATTTGATAGTTGAGACTACTTTTACCAAAGAGCTGAGAAAAGAATTTGAAGTTGGAAATGCTGTCTGCATTTTCAACTTCCCAGCTGTGCCAGCCATTTTGACCATTTCCTAAAACTAACAATTGAAAGGGCCAGAAACTAGGTAACACCTGATGAGATCACTGAAGGCAGGGAGCGCTCCAACTTGGTGCGGGTCTGAAAAATAGTTGAGGCGGGAACTTCAAGCCCATGTCAAAGAGTTGATGTATGGTCTATCATCTCAGCAAAATGATAGAGTGTGGTAATTAGGCAAATGTAGCATGTGTTCATGTTCTCAAATCTAATGACATCAACATTTTCTCAGAGGAAATTTCAATCAATTGTTGCCTCAGGGAAGTCAATTAGTAGACTCCATTCTTGACAGAGAGATCAGGATGCTTTTCATATCAATTTGAGCATTTTGTCACAAATAAATTCGCAACTTAAATGTCAGTTGGTAACAATATTCAGGAAAGAAGAAATGATTAATACTCAGAAAATAGCAAGATAGGTGAGCCTAATAGCCCAGAGATCCATTGATACTTGAAATATTGGGCAAAATGTGCCTTCATGCAGCTGCTCACATAGTCCTAAGCAGCAAGTGAAATTGATGTTGGGATAATTCAGACACGCAAATAACGTTCAGCTGCTATTCATTCACTACATTTCAGAATGGAGACAATACCAACGAATCCCCAATTCAAAGAGTGACTTCCAAGCCATCATCAGACACATTTGAGATACTTGGCTTTAGGTTAAAGATTCAGAAGACAATAATCCTTTTGTCATGCAACACTGTCCCCTGACTAACAAGAGACTAACAAGGCACTCTAGACAATATGGATCTATTCTCAGGTATTGAGATGTTCCATTCATTGAGGGCAAACTTCAACAGTGAAATTCAATATTGCCTACAATATGCCCATCTAGCCTCATGCTATCTCAGGAAACAGAGTTGACAAAGACTTCAAAACCAGCACAAACCTCATGGTCTGCAGGCAAGTAGTACCATTTGTTCTTCTGTATGTGTCATGGTCGTAGACAATATACAGCAGAGAAAGCATCTCAAATCATCATTGATCCCTCCTTCAAACCTTGCAAATTCACTGGTAGGGTAGGTGCTCCAATATAATTGTCCTCTGTCAGATCAAAATCTCCAGCATCAAGACTGGATACTGTCAATCAGCTTCGTTGGATGCATTATGTTGCCTGTAAGCCTTTTACACAGCTTCCAAAATAAATGTTCTACTCCAAGATTTATCACGGCACATATTTACCAGGAGGACAGAGAAAATGTCTCAAAGGCTCCATGAAAAAATGCAATACCCCATTTAAAGATGGCACAGATGTCAGGGATGTCCATTTTTTGACAAATACATGGTAAGTGCTAAGCTGTTCAGGAACAATCTGTGATAAGATGGGGCTTGAATTGAGTGAGAGAAATGCTACAGAAATGTGGTAAGTTTTAAATAAAGCATAGTTAGTAAAGTGTAACAACAGATCCTGTTAAACCTCATGGGAAGAAATCATTCAAAAACCTTGACAGAATTGACAAAAAAAATAAGAATAGGTGTTATAAAGCCAGGTTTTTGAAAACATGAATAAAACTTCTTTGAGTTTGCAGTGTTATGCTAAAGAACTTTCCACATTAAATATCCACATTAAGTCTAGGAGAACTTGGGAAATTGCTTTTGGAGATTCAGAAGTTCTGTCACTTGAACAGATAAACCAATTAATGAGGGGTTTAGGATTAAAATTTTGCACCAGAATCTGAAATTTTAGAAGGTGTGGCCACCAGTTTACAAATAGATCTTGTGAAGGATGAAATGGTTAGAGTGACAGTAGAGATATTAAGATTGGAAATTAGATTGTTAAAAAAAAAAGAAGGAAAAGCAAAAACAGAAGAAAGGAAAAGAGAAAGGGATAATACATAATAGAATTAGAGAAATAAGAAAAAAAGCATAGACAAGGAGAAAAGAGATAGAATTTCAGGAAAATACCAGGAAATGATGTTTGAAGTAAGATAGCTCAAGCTGAGGAGCAGAAATTCTCCTGCTTTGCCTGAAAATACAACTCGGACAAAGTTAATTGTGGAGGGAACCCAATTTGCTCATTTAATTTCTTTGCTTGAGGAAATAGAAGTACAGACCTTTTTTTTGATTTGATTTATTTATTGTCACATGTGCCTAAGTACAGTGAAGAGCTTTGTTTATGAGCAGTACAGGCAGATCATAGTAAGGACATAGGATGAAAAAAACTGCGACAGAGGCATACTGGTTACATCACACAGGCGTGTGCTAGGCGAGAGCAACATTAACAAGATCAGCAGTATTTGAAGTTAGACATTCTATTCATCCATTCAATAATGGCAGGGATAGTGCTGGAGCAGGAAGAGAAGCCATTGCAAATGATTGTCTGACGTTTCTGGCTCTTAGCTACGAATGGTACCAGATAAGGGCAGTCCTCCCTACTGGACCATGACAGAGAGATTCTAGAAGAATATGCTATGGTCAGTTGTGGCAAAAGTTGGTGACAGATTGCAAAGGATGAGAAACTGTGGTGTATTTGAGATGTTAAGCTTCAAAGCCACACAAGTTAGTTATAGCCCATCTATTTATTTTTAGTTTTCATAATGTGCGAAAGATATTTCAAGATATTGGTGCATAGCTGTTTCTGAGAAATTTTGAGAGTGGACAATGTTTCTGGCTAGTTGATATCCTTACTAGTTGTCTGCTGGATCATAGAGGAAATGATGTCCATTTAAGGATGCTATCAGTGGTACAAAACCTCCCCAAAGCCTGAGTATAAAATTACAAAAATGTAACATTATTAAGCATAGAACATAGAACATAGAACAATACAGCACAGAACAGCCCCTTCGGCCCTTGATGTTGCATCGACCTGTGACCTTATCTAAGCTTATCCCCTCATCATTAGCCATATGCTTATGCAAGGATTGTTTAAATCTCCCTAATGTGGCTGAGTTAATTACATTGGTAGGTAGGGCATTCCACGCCCTTACCACTCCCTGAGTAAAGAAGCTGCCTCTGACATCAGTCTTAAATCTATCACCCCTCAATTTGTAGTTCTGCCCCCTCGTACAAATTGATGTCATCATCCTCGGAAAAAGACTTTCACCGTCTACCGTACCTAATCCTCTGATCATCTTGTATGTCTCTATCAAATCCCTTCTTAGCCTTCTTATTTCCAATGAGAACAGACCCAAGTCTCTCAGCCTTTCCTCAGAAGAGCTTCCCTCCAGACTAGGCAATATCCTGGTAAATCTCCTCTGCATCTTTTCCAATGCTTCCACATCCTTCCTGTAATGGGGCAACCAGAACTGTATACAATATTCCAAGTGGGGTCACACTAGCATTTTGTATACATATTCTGAAGTTAAATGAATTCCAAAAAGATTTGGAAAATAGTTACTTATTTATCCTGGCATCCTTTTGTAATCTGCACAACTGACTGCTCCTGTGATTTAACAGATAACTTTCCAAATTCCAGTTAGAGGATAGGCTTTTTGTCACTGTCAGAATTTGAAGACAGCTCAATGGTTGACAAATAACTTACTTTTCCTAATGGAGAGATTTAAAGAAAATTTTCTTTTAGTGTTTCTAATTCATAGAACAAAGTGACCAAGACCACAAAATCTTAAATCTTTGTATAGAGCTGTTGATGGGAAAGAGCAAACAAGTGAGAAAGGTGTAATCTCTCCCTTGATGACTGAGAGGCCATTTAGCTCACTTGTGTTTGTTTGTGAAGCTCATTTAATGCTTATACATTCGACACACACTACATATTTGTGAGTTATTGTTTTGCTTCAACTGCAAGACTTTCAGGCTCATAAAACAAACAAAAGACATGTATTGCATTTAAGAACTCTGGAAATTTCTTTGTGAATGTCATAGAAAGGACAATCACTTGAAAAAAAATCAATGATTCTAATGATTCAATAGAAAGTGAACACTTGGAGCTAAATGCATGCAACAGCTCTAAGAATGTGAAAGCAGAGTTTGGCAACAATTTGCATTCTTTAGCACATTGCAAAGTTCACAAATTCAGATCATGACTTCATTGTAATTTTGCCCATTAAAGAGTTATAAAGTCAGGTGAATTGGCCAGGCTAAATTGCCCGTTGTGTTAGGTAAGGGGTAAATGTAGGGGTAGGGGTATGGGTGGGTTGCGCTTCGGCGGGGCGGTGTGGACTTGTTGGGCCAAAGGGCCTGTTTCCACACTGTATGTAATCTAATCTAATCTAAAAAGGTTGAATTGGAAACACTTCAGAGAAGTTCTAATTCCTGAGTCGATGTAGTAGTCTTATGAGGAATGGTTGATCAGGTTGGGCTTATACTCATTGGGGATTTGAGGAATAAGAGGTGATCTTATTAAATTTTCACGGAGATATGATGAGAGAATGTATCCTCTTGTGGGCAGGGTCTAGATCTGGGGTACTTGGCTTGACTGGAGTGTTTCTGCTATTTAAGATAGAAAGAAAGATTTTTTTTCTCTTAGGAATTCTCAACAACAGAAAGCAGTTGATGCTAGGTAATTGAATATATTCAAAGCTGAGTTAAATAGAGTTTTGAATATTAAGAGAGGTGAGGGCTGTAGGGACAGGCAGGAAGTAGAGTTAAAGCCACAACCACATCTTCCAATCCTTATTGAAAAGCAGAGTAGACTTGATGGGTCTAATAACCTCCTCCTGTTTGTGTTTCTTATAACCTTTTGTAACAATGCCTTTCAAATCTGGTGGCATGGTGACTCAGTGGTTAGCACTGCTGCCTCACAGACCCAGGGACTTGGATTTAATTCCAGCATCGGGTGACTGTCTGTGTGGAGTTTGCACATTCTCTCTGTGTCTGTGTGGGTTTCTTCCAGGTGCTCCGATTTCCTCTCACAGTCCAAAGGTGTGCAGGTTACGTGGATTGGTCGAGCTAAATTGCCCAAAGCATCCAGGAATGTGTAGGTTAGGCGGATTAGCCATGGGAAATACAGGGATTGAGTAGGGAGTGAGACTGAGTGGAATGTTGTTCAGAGAGTTGGTGTGCACATATTGGGCTGAACGGCCTGTTTCCACACTTGAGAGATTCTATGATCATAGCAGAGGTCGCCCAAATTGGGAACTTTTCCACTTGAACAACTTTCCTCAGTGAAAATTCAACCCCTGTTTTCAAACACTGCAAAGTGAAACTGGACAGTGCTCACTTAACCTAGGCCATGTGCCCCATTGCTTGATATTACTGTCAGTTCAGGCAATCTCATCTCAGTCATAATTTGCTTGCAGGTCAGCAACTTGTATTATTGCTTTTAGATTCAATTCTATGGGTGTAAATGGCAGTGAGTGCAAAGCAACAGGACTTTGCTGAGTGAATAGCAACACTGACTGTTCATAATCGATGCCAGGCAGAAATATTCTGATTCATTTCATGCAAAACAAAGCTTCAATCATGCTGTACCTTGCTTACCATAACTCTGACTTTTTTAAAATTTAAATCTCTTGCTATGACATAGCTTTATTGCTTTAACCAAGAAATCCTTGTCGACCATTATTCACATTTAAACAATTCCTATCTCACACCTGACAAATTTGATTGTAGAAAATCACTTTGGTATTAGATAAACACAATCTTGCTTTTCTTTTTCTCCAGAAAGATGTGTTTAATAAGTTTCGCAGCATTCTGTCTTCTTTTGTGACTAAGATAGATTTGTATAATTTTAGTATTGCGGATGTTCTGAGTTCTGATACCAACACCACATTGTCAATCTGATCCTGAAGTTCTCCTGCTCCAGTGTTGATATTTGCTGGCGGCAGCAGTTAATGGGATTCTACCGACAGTAAATTTGTTCGCTGATCACCATGTTCGTCTTCCCTTATTGCAGAAATGTACCCCATCAGAAGAAAGTTTATCTGGTATGTCCAGGATGGATTATGAGAAGGTAAATGCTGCAGTTGGTACTCTGCTTTACTGCCACATTGTTTTAAAATTCAACCAAGATTAATGATCCATCAGTTACATGTTCTTGACTTTACCACAACTGGCTAAACTGAAGGCAAGATCAGATTTAACTCCCTCACTCCTCCTTCACCAACCATCATTGCATACTAGTATATTTTCTAATGAGAATTAACTTTAGAAAAATAGACTTTGACCAGATAAAACATATCTATGGAAAACTAAACTGTCATTTCAAATTACCTTACAAAATATTTCTGTTGTCAAATATATTTCCTTAAGTAACAATGGAGTAAGAAAAATTATGACGATATATTGGAAGAATAGTTACGGCTGATAGTTAAACATGAATAAATACAGCAGGTCTGGCAGCATTTGCAGTGAGAAATCAGAGTTAGTGTTTCAGATCGAGTGATTGTTCCACAGAGCAATTTCTGTTTTTGTTTCTGATTTACAGCATCCACAGTTCTATCACTTTTTAATAAATACCGCTAATTGATCATAATGGTTATATACAACATATTCAAAACAAAGCAAATCCTTCCTGTGGTATAATTCCTTTGGCGTAGGTTGCTCTCTAGTCAATATTCGTGAGCAAACTTGAACTGTGAGCATCAACATGCTACAAGATTTGCCAACAAGGGAGTGTTCCAATCAGACATATTCATGATTCACATATGCACACCTCCAGCAGGTGTCCATGTTTTTTGGAACTGTTGTCAACTTTCATTCCTGAACTAAGGAATATTGGTGCCAATTGCAATGCCCCTACCACCACTCAATAAACACTAGGGTTCCAATCTGGCCATTTTTTTCTTGATCCGTATGTCATTGTGATATAATTGGCATAGCAGATCTGAATCTCTTTTTCAACATTTTATGTCCACATATACTTACAGGGGAAATGCAAAGGCTTGTGGAAGTGATAGTGTTAATGGGAACTAGAGAGGCAGAGACTAAAAGATAACTCTTAAATTTGCTGCCTTTGTTCATATCAGGCACTGCTTAATTTTTCATAGCTAGCTTCCCGCTGGCCTTGATAACTCTCAAATGGAAAGTGCAACAGCTTTATTAAACATTGAAATTCCATCTAAAAGGGCATTGTGTTATAGCCTTCGATTTCTCAGGTTTCTGTCTAGTTCATGGTCTGATTTTTGCTGTTCATCACAAAGTCGCCTCATTGAATGACTCCTGAAGTTTAATAAAATTATTGTCAACCGTTACACATAATCTTGTGGCATGGCCAGAGGATCTTTGACCCTTAGGTGAGCCATCTCTTTTTTATCCTGCCGTTCAGGAATAAATCACAATAAAGCATCCCAATATATTCATGCAAGAAATAAATAAGGCACGCTGTGGATGAACTGACCCCAGTGATGGATTATCCATGTTATCAGCTGAAACTGTAGCATTAGTATGAGCAACATGGCAATCAGTAATGTGGCTGGTTAACCAGAGTTTGTGGAGGTCTGACTTCACTTTTCAATTGTCTTCAACTGTCTCATGGACAAAGATTCAAAGTTTGAATTTTTTAAATAATGCAAACACTTTGTAACTCTATAAGAGTTATAGATAGCAAGTTTGCAGATGACACCATAATTGGAGGTTTAGTGGACAGTGAAGAAGGTTACCTCAGATTACAATGGGATCTTGGTGAGATGGGCCAATGGGCTGAGAAGTGGCAGATGGAGTCTAATTTAGATAAATGTGAGGTGCTGAATTTTGGGAAAGCAAATCTTAGCAGGACTTATACACTTAATGGTAAGGTCCTCGGGAGTGTTGCTGAACAGAGATCTTGGAGTGCAGGTTCATAGCTCCTTGAAAGTGGAGTCGCAGGTAGATAGGATAGTGAAGAAGGTGTTTGGTATGCTTTCCTTTATTGGTCAGAGTATTGCGTACAGGAGTTGGGAGGTCATGTTGCGGCTGTGCAGGATATTGGTTAGGCCACTTGTAGGAATATTGCATGCAATTCTAGTCTCCTTCCTATTGGAAAGATATTGTGAAACTTGAAAGGATTCAGAAAAGATTTACAAGGTTGTTGGCAGGGTTGGAGGATTTGAGCTATCGAGAGAGTTGACTCGGCTGGGCCTGTTTTCCCTGGAGCTTCGGAGGCTGCGGGGTGACCTTATAGAGGTTTATAAAATTATGAGGGGCAAGGATAGGGTAAATCTACAAAGCCTTTTCCCTAGGGTGGAGGAGTGCAAAACTAGAGGGCATAGGTTTAGAGTGAGAGGGGAAAGATATAAAAGAGACCTAAGGGACAGCTTTTTCCCACAGAGAGTGGTGCGTGTATGGAATGAGCTGCCAGAGGAAGTGGTGGAGGCTGGTACAATTGCAACATTTAAAAGCCATCTGGGATGGGTATATGAATAGGTAGTGTTTGGAGGGATATGGGCCAGGTGCTGGAAAGTGGGACTAGATTGGGTTGAGATATCTGGTCGGCATGGATAAGTTGGACTGAAGGGTATGTTTCCATGCTGTACATCTCTATGACTCTAATTTGGCAATTGTTTCTGATCATCTGTAATCATGTCTTTTCGGAGAGAAAGAGTAAATCATCTGATGTTATATATTATGGCCAACAAAGAGTGACAGAGTGTATACAATGTAGAGCACATTCTTTGTATCGGGAAGCATGTAGGCTAGGATTTTACAGAGAGGATGAAATTCTCCCCACCCTACCAGCCCTGAAAACAAGGACTCTATTGTATGTGGTTGAGATGATTAGTCATCTGACATCCAAGCTTCTGCCCTTCTGAGGCAGGATATCCCACTTTCAAGATTTGCCATCAACGTCTTCCATCCCAGCAGTGCCACCAGGAACAAGGCCATTGCGGGGGCAGTAGCGGACCCCAGAACAGTTATCCCACTAATGGACCAGAGATCGGCTAGGTAAGGATCAGGTAAGGATGGCAGTCTCCTTCCCAAAAGGACATTAGTGAACCAGATGGACTTTTCTTGATCATCGACAATGGTCACAACTGTTGTTTTTTATTCAAATTTCACCAGCTGCTGTGACAGGATTGGAAACTGGGTCTCCAGAATCTCTGTATTAACAGTCCAGCGATAATACCAAGAGGTCATTGCCTCCCCATAAATGCTGTGAGGAGGTGTTTAAGTGGCTGTTAATCACCCACTCAAGCATCACAATTGACCTAAAGATATTTAAGTCTCCATACAGTTTATAAAATACCAACAGAGATCACGTGACAACAGACACAGCAACCTCTGCCAGTCCAGTGCAGTCTCCTTATGGAGGAAGGTGGGAGTGCAGGGAGTAAACAATTGCAGTTATCATTGCTTATTTCAAAAGGATTTTTCATCTAAATTCTGTCTAAAATTTCAGTATGATAGCCTTATCAGATACAGGTTTCAGCCTGTGTTGTGGAATATTACCACACTAGGAACTGATAAGTTTGCAGAGTTCATGTGAGAGGGACCAGCAGAAAAATAACTCATTGTGCTGACATTTTGTTGGGGTGCTAATTTACAATAAGAAAGTACGAAATGGTTTTACCGTCCTGTCACGTTATTTCACATTTGTGACTATGTCATTCAGAGGATGATCTTTGTTGCAGCCATTCCATCAAATGAACTTAAGGTTCAATATTTTAAAATAATTAGTTGAAAAGGATCAGTACCTTTTTGTCCAACAATAAACCAAATAGCGGCTCTATCTCAGCTTCTCTATCTATCTGACAGGATCATGGGCATGAAATATATCAAGTGAATGTTCAAAGCAGGTGTACTGTAACATTGGATCCATGAAGTCACAGACAATGACAATCTCAAGAAAAATTAATAGTACATAAAACATTGTAAGGCACTTTAACCAGCATCTAAAAAAAAAATCAGTACTTCTAGTGGACTGGTGTCTGTTTTAAGTCAGGCGACTGACTGTGTGGAGTTTGCACATTCTCCCCGTATCTGCGTGGGTTTCCTCCGGGTGCTCCGGTTTCCTCCCACAGTCCAAAGATGTGCAGGTCAGGTGAATTGGCCATGCTAATTTGCCCGTAGTGTTAGGTAAGGGGTAAATGTAGGGGTATGGGTGGGATACGCTTCGGTGGGTCGGTGTGGACTTGTTGGGCCGAAGGGCCTGTTTCCACACTGTAATGTAATGTAATGTAATCTAATCTAATCTAAAAAAGTCAATTGTCTCACAAAGAGGTGGTGCTTTCTCAAGTTACCAGACATCTAGGCCAAGTACAAGGTGTGGTTGTTGTTCGTCAATATTAATTAATTTAATAGGAGAAAGTGAGGACTGCAGATGCTGGAGTTCAGAGTCAAAACATGTGGCACTGGAAAAGCACAGCCAGTCAGGCAGCATCCAAGGAGCAGGAGAGTTGATGTTTCAAGCATGATCTCTTCATCAGGAATGCAGGGGGCTGCCCTCCCCACTCCATTTATCTTGCATCCACATTGGGCTCCCCCCTGCCCCACACTGTTTCTGATGAAAGTTTATGCTCGAAACATCGAAACAACAAATAGTTTATGCTCGAGCATCCTGCTCCTCAGATGCTGCCTGACCGGCTGTGCATTTCCAGCACCACACTTTTTGACTCCATTAATTCATTTAATGTCATGCCAGAAGAAAATAATTATGTATGTGATTCCAAGATACCCACCATTGTACACTCCTATAAATCTCACTCACTTGCACAAAGATAACATTAGTGAGGATAAAAATAAGCTGTGTAAACACAACGTTGTGAAGTTCAATACCAAGTGGTATCAGAAATAAAGGATTTGTGCCAAGTTTACGAGAAGAATTAGAGCTGTTCTGTTTCCTCCAGTGCTGACTTCATTAGCATAAAAGAGCTGTTGATTCCCCAGATCCAACTTGAAGCCAAAGAGCAACAAGCCCACAGCAGACTTTAAAATCTCATTTCCAGCTTGCTGTTTTGGCAGGGGATCTCCAGTAATAATTAATTATCAGGAAACTCAGACCTCCTGGCAGGAAACCGGTTAAATAAAGTCAAGCAGATATCCCACAGTGCATCATTCCCATTGCTAACTCACTAAAAACTAAATATCCATCTTATCTGCATAAATATTTATATCTACATCCATTATGTTTGTTGCTTTATTTTAATTTGATGAAAACATTTCTGATTTGGTAAAACAAGGTTGAACTTGCACTTTGTGAAAACTACTGTGTGCTTTCATCACCTGCATGGGCTCAGTATTAAAAATTTAATTATCTTATCCAAATTCTTCCATTAACTCACAGCTTTGCATTTTTTTTAACCTCTTATATCTCTTTAAACTTCAGATAATTCTATTTCCCTAATTCTAGCTTATTGTCCATCTGTCATTTCCTTTAGTGCATGGTATAGGTTTGTCATTGCTGAATAACATTAATATCGTACTGTACATTGTAGCTCAGAGTTCTTTAGCCACATTACTGTCGACATAAAATTACTCTTCCACACTGTATTCACTTTTGTCTGGTCTTCTGGAAGCAAAGTTTTGCTGCAGCTTCTAATAATTACATTTTCCAACAATATTGTCTTTAAAGCAATAACAGAAAAAATGCTATCAGTCAACAATGGCATCAAATATTTATACACAAATGTCAGCCAGAAATGTTGTGGTCCATTTCCTACAAGTTGTGACATCAATCACCATCTACAATATTGTTTTATTGAACATCGCATTTTCATTCTCCTCATATCTGGAGAAATGAACACAACGGGCAAACAGTGCATCTGAGAAGAATTCCAAGATTCCTGCATGAGATTGTAATAAATTTACACTGAGAATAAATATTAGCATTTTAATGGACATACAAGCCCTCTCCTTTGAACTGCATCTGCAACTGCTGAGTTACAGTAATTCTCTTCCTAATAATATTGCACGGGTTTAAAAATAAAGTCTTCTAGACTTACCTCCATGAAAATGATACTTCTTTAAAAATTCACTCAGGAGATGCAGGTGTGGTTAGCTATGCCACCATTTATTCTTGCTTGTCCCTAGTTGTACATGAGAAGGTGGTGGCGAGCTGCCTTTTTGAACTGCTGCAGTCCATGTGCTGTAGGTTGACTCACACTGGCCTGAAGGAGTGAATTCCAAGATTTTGACCCAGCGACAATGAAGGAACATACAGAGGAAAAGAATAACTTCCTGCTGAGCTGCTATAACTTTAGTAGAAGACAAGCAGAATTGTGTTTTTAGCTTTTTACATATTCTTTTCTTGCAGGTTCTATCAATCTTCCATGAGTTATTCCAGAAGACTGCAAAAAAGGTTTTCTTTTTCTGCTCCTGCCTTATGTCTACACTCCCAAGGATCTGTCCTTGGACCCTCCTATTTATTATTGGCAGGATGCCCATTGACAACACTGTCCAAATGTGCATAAATGCTGACATCCGTTTTTTCCTCACAAATATCTGTTACAATCATGTCACTATTACTAAATTCTCACAGTGCTCATCTAAAATTCAGTGCTGGATAGTCAGACATTTCTTCAAATGAATTATTGGGAACATTGACAGGATTACTTTTGGTAACCATTCCAGACTTTGTTCCCTAGCTACTAACTCCATTCTCTTCCCTGGCAACAATCCGAAATTAATTCTGTCTGTTATAATTAGGTGCTACACTTAATCTGAAGAGAAGCTTCTAATTTCACAGTTGTGGTCATCACTTTGGCCATTAGTTCCATCTCTGGAACATTGCTTACTGTGTTCCTAAGCAGCTCATCTGCTTTTGAAATGCTTTCTTCCTACAGTTGCCTATTCTGTCACCCATCGGTGAAGCAGGCATGAATGACAGGACAGAAACCATCAGAAATGGCAATGCATTCATGTCCCTTTCTCTTACTTCCAACTGTCCTCATCTCATTTTTGCTTCACCATCTGCAGATGATAGAAGCATGATTTCCCCCTCCCAGCATCACAAGCCTGACCTCATACCTTCCTCTGAAAAGAGAGAGAGAGAGATGCAACCAGTCCAGAGTATGGGAGTACAATGGAAAATTAGGAAGACACTAATGAAGCAGAAGACCTATCACTCATTTCCCTGCTCACAGCTAACAGGTCAGATGCTGACATTTAATTTACTTTAGAGAAGTATTTAGAAGTGATATCAGCTTTTGGTGAAAGATGGTGCAAAAGTGACCTGTAGCCAGGACTAGGTACAAGGATAGAAGAAGCGGAGATTCCCTGGAAGGTGTGATCATACCTTAGTTTTGATGCAATGAACTCAGATATTAGTAACACGTTGACTCAGTAGATAACACTGCTACCTCACAGCACCAGCGACCCAGCTCTATTCCATTCACGGTTGACTGCCTGTCTGGAGTTTGCACATTCTCCCCGTGTCTGTGTGGCTTTTCCTCCGGGTGCTCCAGTTTCCTCCCACAGTCCAAAGATGTACAGGTTCAGTGGATTGGCCATGGGAAATTCAATTTACAGGGATTGGATCAGGTGTGTGTCTGGGTGGGTCAGTGTTGAGAGGGTCAGTGTGGATTCAATGAGCTGAAAGGCCTCCTTCCACACTCTGGGGGTTCTATGAAAGGACTTTAATTGGAGAATGCACAGAGAAAGCCTTTTGGAAGTGTACAACGAAGTAGTTAATGGTAGCATGTCAAAAAATCAGCAGTCAGTATCAAGAAGCATGAAGCAATCCAGTACCAGCTTGACAGAGGGCTTGAGCAGACCTTATACCCCATTCTTTCCAGCACAAAGTGGTAGAAAAATCCAAGAGAACAGATCCAACTGATGGCCACTGTTTCAGTTTCTATTGCAGCACTCTGAGAATGCACTCAGATTCTAGGGATAAATATTTATGACAGAGAAAAGGAGGAATTTCATCTCTCACAGGGTAGTCAATCTGGAATTATTTAATTGTGTATATTATTATTTAATTGTAATTATCTAATTGAGTATTGTCTGTAATTATTTAATCAGGTTCAATGTGGATAATTTGACTTTGATTCATAGCAATACAATAGCAAACATATATCAGTACAATTATCCAAGTAATAGAACTATAATGTTGTGAAATTTCAGAAAAATTGCCATGGATGGATTAAATAAGTGACTCAAAAAATTATGTAAATAAAAGAGAAAATAATTAGAATCACTTAGAGATTATGAATATCAAAGTTTCATTTACCTATGCTTTTCTTCATCACTCATCCCATCAGCTTTCAGATATAAACAGAGTCCATAGAATTTAGTTATTGCTCCAGCTTACTTAGAAAATATGAATTCATGTCTGAAATAGAAATTGACCTTCATGTAATAGAAATACTTACACCATATTAATTTCATGTAACCAAAATAAAATATAATTTCCCTCATGGACTTTTAAAAATGCCTGAACTGAGCTTTATTTCTAAGTAGCAGTAGAATGATTTATTGTCCGCATGAACATTCACAACTGTTAGTAGTCAGTTGGTGTGGTAATTAAGTGAATTGCGAAATAATTTACTGATTCTCTTTCTTTGAAACATGGTTCATACAAATTTATAAGATTCTGCAATGTTCTGAAGAAAGTAATTCATGGTGAATTAATGATTAGTTGAAATTGCTTCTCAAGGAAAGCTGGAGCAAACCACTACTTAAAGCATGTCATTTATCCTGCAACACGTGGTCTGTTAGACACAAGCATTAACCAGTGCCCAACTGACATGAGGAAGTAAATCGTGCCAAGCATCATATCTGAGTCCGTCTCCAAGGTCCACCCATGAAACACGGGGAGCAAAATAGATGCTGGCACTGTTGAACATTGTACATCTTTTATGCCAAATTGCCAGCTTGTGGTGTTATTGAACATGAGAGACTAAGGGATGTCTTTATGGATTAACAACACAAAGCTCAGAGCAGTGCTTGAGCAGAAACTAGAGCTAATTATAGATGTTTAAAACCCATCACAAATTTGAGGGTGTGACAACAGATGACAATTTGTGATTTCACACTATTTACTGAGGAGGGATGAGAAAGTAGTTGAGCTCATCACTGAATCAAATGTCATAGAATTGTCAGACTGCAGACTGAGGTCATTTGGCTCATTTCAAACTTCCTTGCTTCATAAATTGGCAACAATACCTACCCCCTGTGATGAATTTCTAACCTCATTCTAGTGATAATCTACCTATTAGCTAGATGCTAGGCACCAGGAACCAAGTATATTGGCACAGCCTTGTGAAGAATAAAGCCTTAGTTTTGTATCTTAAAATAAGAAGACAAAGTCAGAAATAGGAACAGGATTCTCCACGTCCCTAGCTCAGGAAATATCAGGGAGGCAGTTTGTGGGCAGCATGTGCACATAGAACATTCTGGTTTCAGGATTAACAGTAGTGGGGCCACCTCACCTGAATCCCTAAACTTCAGCTCACTTAATAAGGGGTCAATTGGGACAAGTTATTTCTGGAGAGGTAGATGGATGCTGGCTGAAAATCTCCACTCCCTCGAGAAGCTAGCTTTTCCAGCTTTCCCAGTCTGACAGACAGCAGACCAATACCTCTTTATTGTCACTTCATTCAAATAACTATGCTAATCCCACATGTTAGGTCAGCAAGAGAGATTTTAAGTAAGTGCATACATCACTTAGATCAGATTGCATCAGATTAACCTCTATGATTCAACCACCTTGCAGTTATTTAATGGCACTTCCTTTTTAAATGTTCACAATGTAATTAATTAATCATTTTAAATATGCTCATTAATTTAAGTTACCTCTATATGCAGCTTAAATCTAATCACAGTCTGGCAACAACATCCAAGTACAACTGTCCCAGCCATACATCAGACAGATCAATGAAAACTATTGCCAATATTCATATTTCCGAATTTATAAGACAATAAACAGCATTTTATGCTTACAAATTTTAGCAAAGAGATGATAATCAAATCCTTGAAAACAGTTTTATTCATTCTAACAGCAAAGTATTGGACAAGATGGTCATATGGTCAAATAGTAATTTTGATTGGTTATTAAACTCACTTTCTTTTATGTTGCAAATTCTTAGTTATATGATACACTGACCAATAGAACAAAATTCCAATTTATTTGGATGGGAGAACAGAAAATCCAACCACAGCTCATCCTACTAACTACTGTAAAACAATACACAAAATATTGAAGATGTTTTTGGTTAGGGTTAACATAGTCTCCCAAATGGAAAAAGAAAATCAAAATGTAGAGAAAAACATTCAGTATAAATTCTATCCAGAATGAAAAGGGATAACAGCAATACCCAATCAGAACAGCCCAATGGTTGCAACAGAAGCTGCATTTGTACCTGTATATTTGTAAATGTATTAATTCATTTCATACAGGAAAAAAGTATCAAGCAAACATAAGGAATAAAAGAAAAATGGGAATCCTACTGAGTCTTGTCTATGCCTGACTTTAAGTGAAATATTGAGCATTCCTTCTCCTGACCTACTGAGGTCCTCATCTCTGGTATGAATGTATATCAGTTTCATTGCCACTTCCAGCCAAACTGGGAAACGTCATCACTTTTCTTCAATTTTCACCTTGCCAGTGTACAATCCACCTTTGACTCTTGCCTTTTCATATTTAGCCTTTTTATAGCAAACTCTTTATTAATCAGTATCTGTGGGACCAGGAGTGTGCTGAATGATCAAATATTTTGGATAATCAAGAGGTTCATATCATCAATGTAAAAACTACATAATAGAAACATAATGCAGAGGTATACACTTATTGCTATAATTTATTTACAGTATAAATCACTTAAATAATAAAGCAACTTTGCCTTAAATAAAAATTACTGACAGAGTGTCTTCTCACTCACATACTCAGCTAATTGGGAGTTAAATATCCAGCAGAACCAGACTATTCAGAAGGACAGACAGGAAGGTAAGGGAGGTGGTGTAGCTCTGCTATTCAAAAACAATACCCAGGGCGGTGCTGAGAGATGACATAGGTTCTATGGAGAATGAGGTTGAATCTATTTGGGTGGAAATTAGAAATTCTAAGAGGAAAAAGTCACTGATAGGAGTAGTCTATAAGCCACCAAATAATAACATCATGTTGAGGCAGGCAGTAAAGAAATAACTAATGCTCGTAAAAATGGTACGGCAATTATTACGGGGGATTTTCATTCACATGTTGATTGGCCGAACCAGCTCAGTCAGGGTACTCTTGTGGAGGAGTTTTTTGAGTGCATCCATGATAGTTTTAGATTAGATTAGATTAGATTAGATTACTTTACAGTGTGGATACAGGCCCTTCGGTCCAACAAGTCCACACCGACCCGCCGAAGCGCAAACCACCCATACCCTTACATTTACCCCTTACCTAACACTACGGGCAATTTAGCATGGCCAATTCACCTGACCTGCACATCTTTTGGACTGTGGGAGGAAACTGGAGCACCCGGAGGAAACCCACGCAGATACGGGGAGAATGTGCAAACTCCACACCGTCAGTCGCCTGAGGCGGGAATTGAACCCGGGTCTCTGGCGCTGTGAAGCAGCAGTGCTAACCACTGTGCCACCGTGCCGCCCAAAAAGCAAATTTTCTTGAACAGTATGTAATTGAACCAACGAGGAAGCAAGCTATCCTAGATCTGGCCCAGTGTAATGAGGCAGGAATAATCAATAACCTCATAGTTAGGGATCCTCTTGGAAGCAGCGAACACAGCATAGTTGAATTTAGAATATAGATAAAGAGTGTGAAGATAAAATCCAATACCAGCGTTCTGTGCTTGAACAGGACAATAGAATGAGGGAGGACTTGGCTAAGATAGACTAGAAACAAAGATTTTATGGGGGACAGTTGATGAGCAATGGAGGACTTTCAAAGCAATTTTTTTCAAAGTGCTCAGCAAAAGTATATTCTAGTGAAAAGGAAGGACCGTTAGAAAAGGGAGAATCTGCCATGGGTGTCTAAGGAAATAAGGGAGGCTAACAAATTGAAAGAGAAGGTATATAATGTGGCCAAAAACAGCAGGAAACTAGAGGATTGGGAAAACCTTAAAGGTCAACAGAAAGCCACAAAAAGAGCTATGAAGAAAAGTAAGATAGAACATGAGGAAAAATTAGCACAGAATATAAAGATAGATAGCAAAAGTTTCTAGCAAAATATAAAACAAAATAAGAGTGTCTAAAATAGATGTTGGCCCTTTAGAGATGAGAAGGGACATTTAGTTATGGGATATGATGAAATGGCCGAGGCATTAAACAGGTTTTTTCTATCAGTCTTCACAGTCGAGGACATTAATAAAAAGGCAGTCGGTGAGGACCTGGAAACAATCATTATTATGAAAGAGGTAGTGTTGGGCAAGCTAATGGAGCTAAGGATTAATAATTCTCCTGGTCCTGATGGAATCCATCCCAGGATACTAAAAGAGATGGTGGGAGAAATAGCAAGTGGACTGATGGTAACTTTCCAAAATTCGCTGAACTCTGGGACTAGCAGATTGGAAAGCAGCAAATGTGATGCCACTGTTTAAAAAGGGAGTTAGACAAAAGATGGGGAATTATAGATAGCTTAACCTCTGTATGGGGAAGATTCAGAGCCTATTATCAAGGAAGAAATAACAAGGCATCTCAATAGAAATTGTTCCTTTGGGCAGACACAGCATGGGTTCATGAAGGGCAGGTCATGTTTGACAAATCTTTTGGAATTCTATGAAGGCATTCCGAGCAAGATGAGCAACAGAGCAAAATGTGAGAGGACTGTGAAACTTTGCAAAGGAACATAAATAGTTGAAGTGAGTGGGCAAAGGTCTGGCAGATGGAGTATAATGTAAATAAATGTGAAGTCATACATTTTGGTAGGAGTAATAGTAAAAAGAATTATTATTTAAATAGTAAAAAGTTGCAGCATGCTGCTATGCAGAGGGACCTGGGTGTCCTTGTGCATGAATCATGGAAGGTTGGTCTGCAGGTGCAACATGTATTAGGAAGACAAATGGAATTTTGTCCTTCACTGCTAAAGGGATTGAGTTTGAAAGCAGAGAGGTTATGTTGCAGCTGTTCAAGGTGCTGGTGAGGTCACACCTGGAGTACTGTATGCAGTTTTTGCCTCCTTACTTAAGAAAGGATGTACTGGTACTGGACGGGGTGCTGAAGAGGTTCACATGGCTGATTCCAGAGTTGAGGACGTTGGCTTATGAGGAGAGACTGAGTATATTGGGATTATATTCATTGGAATTCAGAAGATTGATGGGGGATCTTACAGAAACATATAAAATTATGAAGGGAATAGATAAGATAGAAGTAGAGAGGATGTTTCCACTGGCAGGTGAAGCTAGGACAAGAGGGCCTAGCCTCAAGATTAGAGAGAGCAGATCTAGGACTAAATTGAGAAGGAACTTCTTCACCCAGAGGGTTGTAAATCTATGGAACTCCTTGCCCAGGGAAGTAGTTGACACTACTTCAGTAAGCATTTTAAAACTGAGGTACATTTGTTTTGAACAATAAAGGAATTAAGGGATAGAGTGAGAGCGAGAGTAAGTGGATGAGTCCATGAAAAGATCAGCCATGATCTTATTAAATGGTGGAGTATTTTGCATGGCCATTTGATTCAACAATAAGTATATTTATATTGAGGTAAATAAACTTTAAAAATCTGTAATAATTGAATTGAATGATGCGAAAAACTTTGCAGTATTTGAGGTACATAACTTTTGCTGGTTTATCAATAGTATCATAGAATAAAATCCCTATCGTGTGAAAGCAGGCCATTTGGCCTTTTGACCTCCAAAGAGCATCCCACCCAACCCCTTGCATTTCCCATGGCAAATCCACCTAACCTGCAGATTACTTTCACTATTTAGCATGGCCAATTCACCTAACCCTCACGTCTTTGGACTGTGGGAAACAGGAGCACCTGGAGGAAACCCCGCACACATAGGGAGAATGTATAAATTCTACACAGCCAGTTACCTGAGGTTAGGAACGAACCTGGGTCTCTGCCACTGAGCTGCAATGCCAGTTAAAACAAGGTTTCCTGTATTTCCAGTTATAAGATAGTCTATCAACAAATGACAAATATATGCTCACTATCTGTCTTGATTGCTCTCTCTTCACTGCCTCATGTAAGGACTTGAATCCATTTCCCAGTTTCACTATCCCAAATTTATCAATTCTAAAGATGCCACATTCCCTAAAAGCATTACTAAAATATTTTCTTCAGTCATCTAAGAGATTTCTTTCACTATCGTTGATAGAGCACTTGGATTTCATAGAATCATAGAATTGTTACAGAAGGCCATTCAACTGATTAAATCCATGCTGTTCTAAACTTCCTGTAGTAGAGTACTTGAACACAGGGACCTTCTTAAAATAATTCACAAAATAAGCTTTTTATTCAAAAAACAGAACAAGGGATAAAAATGACAGCAACATGTCAACTTTGACTCGCTGCTGGCTGAGATTGAAGGTTAAAGATTGACATACCACTCAAGACTGTTACCCTTTCCCCCAATACACCCCCCAGTACATATTCCCATATTCTTCCATACTCTTAATAACTCCAACAAAGACCCATAGAAATCCATCATAAATATTCTGATTGACCCAACATCCAGAAATCTCTGGGGAACTTAGTGCTCCAGATTATCCTTGACAATGGAGCAAACTAAACTCTGGATTGTCAATCTGCACACTTAAAACTTTGTGTTACTGAGCTACCATGCCAAGCCAATGTACATGATTCTAATATTCCAGAAGACCAGGAACAAATTGGCCCCATACAACAGTGAGGAAGCTTTGACTGTTACACACTCCACTTCATATATTGTAAATCCAATGCTCTACTCACGAGAGTTTTAGGGTATCTTATTCTCTGCACTTATGTGAAGTATATATTTTACTTTTGCTCAATCAGGTAATATTTACATTTTCATTTACTTATAGATTATTTAGTAAAAAGACCTGCATTTAACATGAGGATGAAGAATATAATAATGTATATTTTAATACTGAATAATGTATCATTGTACCCAGCCAACCTAAATTTATAAGAATAATGAGAGTGAAATATTACAACAGAAAGTCATATTAAAATATAAAAGCAATGCAAATATGACTAGAGGAAATCTGGGGAGAAAAAGAATTGAAAAATGAGGAATAAAAGCAGAATAAGAATGCAATGAAAGTCAGAAGCAAAGTTTAAATTAAGAATGGGGAGAATTAAATCAGAAATGGTAAGGGGAATTTTAGTTCATAAATGAGCTAGTATGGGAGCAGATGATAGGCTAAAAACTCTGAACTTAGTAACATGTCAGGGTATTAGCTACAATATACTTGTTCTGCACTTACTTGAAACACATCAGGCTGTGTGTGAGCAGTCTCCTTGGAGAGACAGGTTGACAACTTAAATATGCTCTTAGTTTAGCAAGACTTGCCTTAGTATAGGTTAAAGATTTAAATGTGGGTGCGTAGGATCCCTTGACTTATTAGAGCTCAATTAGCCATTAGCAGTAATTATGGGTACTGAAGAATTGGTGGATCTTTCTTTTATTTACTCATGGGATGTGGGAATTGCTGCCTGGGTGAGAGTTATTGCCCGTTCATTGTACTCTTGAGAAGATGGTGGTGAGCTGCCTTCTTCAACTGTTGCAGTCCATGTGCTATGGCGAGACCCATAATGCCAAAAGGAAAGGGCTGCTGTTCCTGGATTTTCACCCAATGACTATGAAGTAATAATGATATATTTCGAATTCATGGAACTTGCAGGTGGTGGTGTTCCCATGAATCTGCTGCCCTTGTACTTCTAGATGATGTTTAAGAAGTTCTGGTGAATATCTGCAGTGCATCTGACAGATGACATACATTGCTGTTACTGATGTTGATGGATCTGGTACCAATCAAGTGGGCTGCTTTGTGCTGGAAGGTATCAATCTTCTGGAGTGCTGTTGGAGCTGCACCATCCAGACAAGAGGGATGTACTCCATTACACTCCTGAATGGTGATTTGTAGACTAGGGGACAGATTTTGGGGAGTCAAGAGATACGTTACTCACTCTCAATGAGAAACTCTTTGCTTTGGAAACTCTTTTTTTCAATTATAATCAACAAAGATCAGCCATAGACTGAGGCTGACGATTTGTGATAATATATCCTCGGATAAGGGTCCCCCATTCATTTCGATTCCAGATCAGATACCATAAAATGATTATGTTCCCTGGAGGGGAGGGAGAAAATAGCTTTCCTTCTTAATTCAACCCCACTCTCAATTGGTCACAAGAGTAACTTTTAGCCAGATCCCTTTCCCCATGAATATCCTTTAAAAGGAACAAAATTTATCATACTTGATTGGATTCAAGCGTAGATGGGTTTATTACTTACAAAAGAAAAGAAAGGAAAATAAAATGCAACACAATGCACACAAATTAGAAATTTGAATTTAGAATTGGCAGCAATCCAGGTAGAGAAGTCACCAGGCCTGGATGGGATACATCCTAGATTGATAAAAGAGGCAAGGAAGCAAATCACGGAGCCAACAACAAATTTTCCAGGCTTCTCTGAACCTTACAAGGATGTTGCCAGGGTTGGAGGATTTGAGCTATAGGGAGGGATTGACTAGGCTAGGGCTGTTTTCTCTGAAGCATTGGAGGCTGAGGGGTGACCTTATAGAGGTTTATAAAATCATAAGGGGCATGGATAGGATAAATAGACAAAGCCTTTGCCCTGGGGTGGGGAGTCCAGAACTAGACGGCAGACGTTTCGGGTGAGAGGGGAAAGAAAAGAGAACCAAGGGGCAACTTTTTCTCGCAGAGAGTGGAACACGTATGGACTGAGGTACCAGAGGAAGTGTTGAAGGCAGGTACAATTGCAACATTTAAAAGGCATCTGGATGGGTATATGAACAGGAAGGGTATATATGAGTATATTACTCACTGGTCCCACTGTTCTGAGAGTATCTGCTCTGTCCTCTATGAGTCTTGTGATGATACACAATCAGTGTCTTGGAGCTCTGAGGAATCAACACTATTCTCCCACACCACCTTCTGTGAAATGTCTTTTAGTCCTGTGAGAGATTGAAAACATGAATTAAAACTGTCAACCTAAGTTGCTTTAATTGGGTGCTGGCATCATGTCAACATGAATCAATGGCATATGCCTTGTAGTAATCTGATATTTAATTCTATCAGTTGTTAGGTGGGACGCCCTTATCTTCCCATCTTTACTGACTAAACATGCCAATATCCTGCTGAATTCTACCACTGCAGACTAAGAAGGTTAAAATATAGTTGAGCATACCATTGTGCTCACATTTCCCGCCCTGTTAAGTCATTAAATCACTTTTAGCACTGAATACAAGACCAGGCACCACATTCATGTAGTTCTCCTCCTTAGCATTCCCCAGCCACCCCTTCTTGTGTTCTGCAGCAGGTCTCTTAGTCTATCAATTGGGAAGTCTACATCCCTGCAGACCCTTAGAGACCACAGTATTAAATGTAAGGAGTCATCAGTGAAGTGAGCAGCAGATGTGGAATGTTGGGACTTCATTACAACACTTATTTCTTTTGTTCCCCCACCTCTACAATCCATCAACTGTCAGCTTTCACAGTGTCTCTTCAAATATCGTAGCTAAAATCAGCTCCTGTGGGTCATCATCATGCTCACTAACTCTAATTGGTTGGAAATCCTAGATTTCAGATGCAAATGTGATGGTTAGGTTAAAAAGCTACTAACTGATGAGTTGCACTTCTGAGTTCTCTACGTTTTGTCAACCAACCGTTTCCAGCAGGTCATTAATTTAGAATTATTAAAATCCCACCAAGAAGACTAGCATTGTACATATCTGTGCAAAGGATTAGTGCAATCCTGAGAATTAATATCCACCATCAGAATTTATTTTCATTTTACTGACATCAGTTTTCTCAGGTGTTGTGAAACATTAAATATTGGCAAATATATTTGAGATATGCCATATTCATAATAATTGAAAGAGCTTTCATTAATATAGTACCCTCTCCCATATGTCTGGGTGTTTCATGATTAATGGTTGCTTTTCTCTTTTGAAGTGCCTTCATCTTAGCAACCAGGGAATCATAGGTTCATAGAGCACAGGAGGAAACCATTCAGCCTATTTATCTGTGCTAGGACTCTGAAATAGCTATCTAATTAATCGCACATTTCACATCACCTTACAATTCTTTATTTTTCTTTTAACTAGGAATTTGATTCTCTTTTTCAAACTTTAATTGAATCTGCATCTACCAATTTTTCAATCAATGCAGTCCAGATTATAACAAGTCATTGAATTCAAAAACAAAACTCCCGCTGGATGTTTTGACATTTATTTTCCTTTTAAATTGTCTTCCTTCAAGTGGAAACGCCTCCACAACCTGTTCTATCAAAACCCATTGTGATTTTAACTACCAATATCATATCTCTCATTAAATACGTCTGGCCTAAATTATCAAATCTTTCCAGAAAGCAGAATTGCCCAATCCGGTTATCACAATCTGGTACCAAACTAAGAGATAGAATTCTTAGATACATTAGGGACATTTAAGTAACTCTTAGATAGGCACAGGGAAGATAGTACAATGAAAGATATGAAGATTAGGCTGATCTTAGAGTAGGATAAAAGGCCAGCACAATATCGAGAGCTAATGGGCCTGTACTGTGTTGTACGTTCTGTGCTCTGTACAGTTCTATGTAACTCTCTTATGCATCCTCTCCTAGGTGATGTAAGAAAATCAGAAATAGCAGCAGGTGGCCCGGTAACCACTCAACAATTTGATTGTGGCTGATATTTGATGTCATCTCCATTTTCCTGCCCTATTCTCACATTCTGAAATTCCCTTAATACCTGAAACTCTCAAATATCCATTATGGCTGGTTATCCAGAGCTCTCTGGGTTGTGAACATCCACAGATTCGCAGCCTTCTAAGTGAAGAATTGTCTCATCATCTCAGTACCCACGGCCAACTCCTTATTCTAAGACCATCGTTCCAGATCGTGCATCCAAGGGATCAAGCTCTTAGCATCTATAATGTCAAGCCCTCTAAGGATTTCCAATTAGGTCACTTCCAATCATTTGAAATTCCAGAGAGCTATGTGGCAGTCTAGTCCAACGGTAAGGCAAGTATATCTTTTTCTGAGGTAAAGACATAAAACTGCCACAGCAAACATCAAATTCAGAACCTATATAAGCACACCTGAAGTAAATCACAGCTTATGATAAAAAAAACTTTGTTCCTTTGGAATTTGAACAAATAATGAGATTATAAGAAGTATAAAACAAGCAATATTATATGGTGCTGCACATAAATATATGAACATGTAATAATGTATCATTTAAATAATGAACATAATTTAATATGTACAATAATACACAAAAAGTAGAGGCAGAAGTGGAACTTTTGTCACTTTGAGCCTGCTCCATCACTCATAAAGGTCACTATTCAATCTCTATGTCATCAAAAATGCTTTTGTCTCTGTTTTAAAAATACCCTAAAGGAATAATTGGCAATCTAGCTCTGCAAGGACCCATGGGGAAGAGTGATCAGAGCATTATATAATTCATCAATTAAGATGGATAATGATGTAGTTGATTGTGATGCTAGAATACCAAATGTGAGTCATGGAAATGAATACGGCATGAGGCACAAGCTGGCTATGATAAATTAGGGAACATTACTTAAAGGGATGATGGTGAATAGGCAATAATAGCATTTAAAAATGTCATAGAGAAACTGCAACAGTTGCTCATTCCTGTCTGACAAAATAAAATAAAAAAGGCAGACTGACCTTCGCTAACAAGGGAAAGTAGGGTTAGCATTAGATCCAAGGAAGGGGCATTCAAATTAGATAAAAAAAAGTAGCATAACTGAGATTTGGGAGCAATTTAGATTTCAGCAAAGGAGGACAAAAGGATTGGTTAAGAGGGGAAAGATAGAATATGAGAGTAAGCTCATGGGAGCTTACAATCTGATTGTGAAAGCTTTTATAGATATGTCTAGAGAAAACAAATGTTAGAGAAGATAACTGCAATTCCTTTACAGATGGAAGCAGGGTAAGTTGTAATGGGGAACAAAAAAACAGCGGACCTATTAAATATAGATTTTTATTGTCTTCCCAAAGGAGGACACAAATAACATTTCAAAATTGTTGCAAAGCACAAAATTTAGTGAGGGGGAGGAATTGAAGGAAATCAGTATTAGTAAGAAAACAGTATTAGGGAAATTGTTGGAATTAAAAGTTGATAAAAACCCAAGGCCCAATAATCGATATTCCAGAGTACTTAAGAAAGTGGCCATAGTAAGGGGATGCATTGGTGGTCGTCTTTCAAAATTCCATAGTCTCTGGGGAAGTTTTGAGAGATTGGAGAATAACTATGGTAGCCCAAATAGCTAAAAGAGGAGGCAGAGAGAAAACAGGGAATTATTAACCAGTTAGCCTGACATCAGTAGTCCAGAAAATGTAAGAGTCCATTATAAAAGATTTAAAAACACAGCACTTGGGAAACTGTGACAGAATTAGACGGAGTCATCATGGGTTTACAAAAGGGAAAATCATGCTTGGCAAATATTATTCAAGGATGTACCTAGTAGTGTTGACAAGAGGGAGCCAGAAGATGTGATTTACTAGAATGTTCGGAAAGTTCGCAATAAGGCCCCATATTAGAGATTAGGGTATTATAAAAATGCTTGGGATTGGGAATAGAGTATTGACAGGGCACTGAGTTGGGTGATCAGCCATGATCATACTGAATGACAAAGCAGGTTCCAAAGGCTAAGTGGCCTACTTTTGCTGCTATTTTCTATGTTTCTACCCAAATGTGAAAATTTAATACATAAATAAAATAAACACAATGTGTTTTAATTTAATGATTTATATATATATATATATATATAAAACAGCATGCCCAAATTCAGCCCGATAGATCCATACCAGAGTATGTACTTGATGTGTGCTTCAGCTAACTTTACTTCATCCAACTCTAAGACCATAACCTTGAACTTCTTTTTACCTCATGTACTTAGGTAGCTTCCCCAAAATTTCTTCAAAGCATCGGGCTTTCAATTCATCACCACAGCCCTTAAAAACCTCAGAGTGTTTTTTTTAAAGGCTGTTGGCTCCAACACTATTTTCTCTTTTGGTTCAGCCAATTATCTTTTTTCACTTCTGTTCAGAGCCACAGGAAACAAAGATTCATCATCAGTTACTCCACAGAAAACCTGACTGCTCAATCCCCTGGTGAGTATCTCATCTGCACATCAACCTACAATTAATAACAACCAGTTAAAGGTAATCTGTTGGTGGGATAGCGATTGCCAAGACAGTAAGAATGACAGTACCTTATTACATGACAACAGGGTGAAAGACTATCATCTGAAGTGAAAAGCAGAAAATACCATTTGGTATAATATCATTAACTCCTGTAGTACAAACTCTCAACACCTCACAGTTTCAAAGTCTTTTAGTTTTTTTTATTCACCTGCTTATGATGCTGAAATTTCATGCATTGTTCATTTCAAAACCAATTGACAATCTGAATTAAAATAGTCTAAATGAACTTAAACTAAATAAAGGTCAACATTATGTCTCATTGGTAAAAACAAGGACTGCAGATGCTGGAAACTAGAGTCCAGATTAGAGTGGTGCTGGAAAAGCACAGCAGGTCAGGCAGCATCCGAGGAACAGGAAAATCAATGTTTTGCGCAAAAACCCTTCATCAGGAATAGAGGCAGGGAGCCTGCAGAGTGGAGAGATAAATGAGAGAGGGATCGGGGTGGGGAGAAAGTAGTATAGAGTACAATAGGGAATAATGTAGAGGAGACCGCATTGGGAGCAACGGATACAATAAATGATTTGATGGATGTGGAATGCTCCTTTGGGACCTTGCATGGAGGTGAGGCAGGAGGTGTGGGCGCAGGTTTTGTAATTCCCGCGGTGCAGGAGAGGGTGCCAGGATGGGAGGGTGGGTTGTAGGGGAGCGTGGACCTGACCAGGTGGTCACGGAGGGAACGGTCTTTGCAGAAAGCGGAAATGGGTGGGAAGGGAAATATATCCCTAGTGGTGGGGTCCGTTTGGAGGTGGTGGAAATGTTGGCGGATGATATGGTTTATGCGAAGGTTGGCAGGGTGGAAGGTGAGCACCAGGGGTTTCTGTTCTTATTATGGTTGGAGGGGTGGGGTTTGAGGGCGGAGGTGCGGGATGTGGATGAGATGCATTGGATGGCATCTTTAACCACGTGGGAAGGGAAATTGCGGTCTCTAAAGAAGGAGGCCATCTGGTGTGTTCTGTGGTGGAACTCCTGGGACCAGATACGGCGGAGGCGGAGGAATTGGGAATACAGAATGGCATTTTTGCAGGAGGTAGGGTGGGAAGAGGTGTAATCCAGGTAGCTGTGGGAGTCAGTGGGTTTGTAAAAAATGTCAGTACCAAGTCGGTCATCATTAATGGAGAAGGAGAGGTCCAGGGAGAGGAGGGAGGTCATAGAGTCATAGAGATGTACAGCATGGAAACAACCCTTCGGTCCAACCGGTCCGTGCCGACCAGATATCCCAACCCAAACTAGTCCCACCTGCCAGCACCCAGACCATATCCCTCCAAACCCTTCCTATTCATATACCCATCTAAATGCCTTTTAAATGTTGCAATTGTACCAGCCTCCACCACATCCTCTGGAATCTCATTCCATACACGTACCACCCTCTGTGTGAAAAGGTTGCCCCTTAGGTCTCTTTTATATCTTTCCCCTCTCACCCTAAAGCTATGCCCTCTAGTTCTGGACTCCCCCACCCCAGGGAAAAGACTTTGTCTATTTATCCTATCCATGCCCCTCATAAGTTTGTAAACCTCTATAAGGTCACCCCTCAGCCTCCAACGCTCCAGGGAAAATAGCCCCAGCCGGTTCAGCCTCTCCCTATAGCTCAAATCCTCCAACCCTGGCAACATCCTTGTAAATCTTTTCTGAACCCTTTCAAGTTTCACAACATCTTTCCGATAGGAAGGAGACCAGAATTGCATGCAATATTCCGACAGTGCCCTAACAAATGTCCTGTACAGCCGTAACATGACCTCCCAACTCCTGTACTCAATACTCTGACCAATAAAGGAAAGCATACCAAATGCCTTCTTCACTATCCTATCTACCTGCGACTCCACTTTCAAGGAGCTATGAACCTGCACTCCAAGGTCTCTTTGTTCAGCAACACTCCCTAGGACCTTACCATTAAGTGTATAAGTCCTGCTAAGATTTGCTTTCCCAAAATGCAGCACCTCGCATTTATCTGAATTAAACTCCATCTGCCACCTCTCAGCCCATTGGCCCATCTGGTCCAGATCCTGTTGTAATCTGAGGTAACCCTCCTCGCTGTCCACTACACCTCCAATTTTGGTGTCATCTGCAAACTTACTAACTGTACCACTTACGCTCGCATCCAAATCATTTATGTAAATGACAAAAAGTAGAGGACCCAGCACCGATCCTTGTGGCACTCCACTGGTCACAGGCCTCCAGTCTGAAAAACAACCCTCCACCACCACCCTCTGTCTTCTACCTTTGAGCCAGTTCTGTATCCAAATGGCTAGTTCTCCCTGTATTCCATGAGATCTAACCTTGCTAATCAGTCTCTCATGGGGATCCTTGTCAAACGCCTTACTGAAGTCCATATAGATCACATCTACTGCTCTGCTCTCATCAATCTTTTTTGTTTCTTCTTCAAAAAATTCAATCAAATTTGTGAGACATGGTTTCCCACGCACAAAGCCATGTTGACTATCCCTAATCTGTCCTTGCCTTTCCAAATACATGTATATCCTGTCCCTCAGGATTCCCTCCAACAACTTGCCAACCACTGAGGTCAGGCTCACCAGTCTATAGTTCCCTGGCTTGTCTTTACCACCCTTCTTAAACATGTTTGCCAACCTCCAGTCTTCCGGCACCTCAGCTGTGACTATCGATATTAGAAATATCTCAGCAAGAGGCCCAGCAATCACTTCTCTAGCTTCCCACAGAGTTCTCGGGTACACCTGGTCAGGTCCTGGGGATTCATCCACCTTTAACCATTTCAAGACATCCAGCACTTCCTCCTCTGTTATCTGGACATTTTGCAAGATGTCAACATCTATTTCCTTACATTCTATGCCTTCCATGCCCTTTTCCACAGTAAATACTGAGGCAAAATATTTATTTAGTATCTCCCTCATTTTCTGTGGCTCCACACAAAGGCTGCCTTGCTGATCTTTGAGGGGCCCTATTCTCTCCCTAGTTACCCTTTTGTCCTTAATATATTTGTAAAACCCTTTTGATTCTCCTTAATTCTATTTGCCAAAGCTATCTCATGTCCCCTTTTTGCCCTCCTGATTTCCCTCTTCAGTATAATCCTATTTCCTTTATACTCTTCTAAGGATTCACTCGATCTATCCTGTCTATACCTGACATATACTTCCTTCTTTTTTTTAACCAAACCCTCAATTACTCAAGTCATCCAGCATTCCCTATACCTACCACCCTTCCCTTTCACTCTGACAGGAATATACTTTCTCTGGATTCTTGTTATCTCATTTCTGAAGGCTTCCCATTTTCCAGCCGTCCCTTTACCTGCGAACGTCTGCCTCCAATCAGCTTTCGAAAGTTCTTGCCTAATATCGTCAAAATTGGTCTTTCTCCAATTTAGAACTTCAACTTTTAGATCTGGTCTATCTTTTTCATCCACTATTTTAAATTTAATAGAATTATGGTCGCTGGCACCAAAGTGCTCCCCCACTGACACCTCAGTCACCTGCCCTGCCTTATTTCCCAAGAGTAGGTCATGTTTTGCACCTTCTCTAGTTGGCATATCCACATACTGAATCAAAAAATTGTCTTGTACACACTTAAGAAATTCCTCTCTATCTAAATCTTTAACACTATGGCAGTCCCAGTCGATGTTTGGAAAGTTAAAATCCCTGACCATAATTACCCTATTATTCTTACAGATAGCTGAGATCTCCTTACAAGTTTGTTTCTCAATTTCCCTCTGACTATTAGGGGGTCTATAATACAATCCCAATAAGGTGATCATCCCTTCCTTATTTCTCAGTTCCACCTAAATAACTTCCTTGGATGTATTTCCGGGAATATCCTCCCTCAGCACAGCTGTAATGCTATCCCTTATCAAAAATGCCACTCCCCCTCCTCTCTTGCCTCCCTTTCTATCCTTCCTGTTGCATTTGTATTCTGGAACATTAAGCTGCCAGCCCTGCCCATTCCTAAGCCATGTTTCTGTAATTGCTATGATATCCCAGTCCCATGTTCCTAACTATGCCCTGAGCTCATCTGCCTTCCCTGTTAGGCCCCTTGCATTGAAATAAATGCAGTTTAGTTTATTAGTCCTACCTTGTGCTTGCCTGCCCTGACTGTGACTCACTTCTGTTCTCAGCTGTACCCGTCTCAGATTGATCTCTTTCCTCACTATCTCCCTGGATCCCATCCCCCACCTTACTAGTTTAAATCCTCCCAAGCAGTTCTAGCAAATCTCCCTGCCAGTATATTAGTCCCTTTCCAATTTAGATGCAATCCGTCCTTCTTGTACAGGTCACTTCTACCCCAAAAGAGATTCCAATGATCCAAAAATGTGAATCCTTCTTCCATACACCAGCTCCTCAGCCATGCATTCATCTGCTCTATTCTCCCTTTCCTACCCTCACTAGCTCGTAGCACTGGGAGTAATCCAGATATTACTACCCTTGAGGACCTCCTTTTTAAATTTCTGCCTAACTCTCTGTAATGTCCCTTCAGAATCTCAACCTTTTCCCTTCCAATATCATTGGTTCCAATGTGGACAATGACCTCCTGCTGGCCCCTCTCCCCCATGCAAACATTCTGCACCTTCTCTGAGACATCCTTGATCCTGGCACCAGGGAAACAACACACCATTCTGCTTTTTCTCTACTAGCCACAGAGAAACATCTATCTGTACCTCTGACTACAGAATCCCCTAACACAATTGTTCTCTTGGAAGCCGACGTACCCCTCATTGCATTAGAGCCAGTCTCAATACCAGAAACTTGGCTGTTTGTACTACGTTCCCCTGAGAATCCATCACTTCTTACATTTTCCAAAACAGCATACCTGTTTGAAATGGGTATATCCTCAAAAGACTCCTGCCCATGGTGCCGACCTCTCTTACCCTTCCTGGAGTTAACCCATCTATGTGACTATATCTAAGACTTATCCCCCTTCCTATAACTGCCATCCATCACATACTGTTGCTGTTGCAAATTCCTCATTGCTTCTATCTGTCTCTCCAACTGGTCCACTCGATCTGATAAGGTTCGCATCCAACAGCATTTATGGCAGATATAATTCGTAGTAACCCTTAAACTCTCTTTAAACTCCCACATCTGACAAGAAGTACATATCACTGCAAAGGCCATTTTTGCTCCTTCACAATCTACAGAATCAGAAAATAACACCGTCTTATTCCTCTACAAAACACTGCACCAGGTTAAATTAATAGCTATGGATTATATTTTAAGTTTAATCAAGAGACTTATCTCCAAAAACATATAATCAAGAAAGAACCCACTGTACTCATTAATACAGCCTTTCTCTTGGACAGACTTAAAACAACAATTAACTTATCTGATTCTGTGTTGTGAATTTTGCCCAAACAAATGAATTCAAAAAGAGCAAAGGCAGTAACTGTGCAGGTTTTTTTTCTCTCTCTCTCTCTCCTGTACTGTCCTCACCATGTTCTTCCTTTGTCTGCTCTTCTCCCTTTTAAAACTGCTGCTGTTTTGACTTTTTTTGTCCAAAGTTCCAAAACAATGCAACAGCATATAAAACAGTAATTGCTGCTCCTGGAATTCAAGGAAATCACTTCCAGCAACTAAAATACCTCAAAAAAAGGAGCAGCTCTTACAGCCAGAAATTTTCCCGTCCTCCATCTTGGATTACCCGGTGTCAGAGATTGTCCCTTCCTTTCTCCCAGAATTGAAAAGCTTGCACTAAGATATTGTCACATGTGCACATCTCATATAGTCATAGCTTCTTAGAAATGTAAAGCAAGGAAACCGATCCTTTGGTCCAACTCATTTATGCTGACCAGATATCCTAAATTAATCTATCCCATTGTCAGCACTTGGCCCATATCCCTCTAAACCCTTCCTATTCATATGCCTATCCAGATGTCTTTTCAATGTTGTAAATGTACCAGTCTCCACCACTTCCTCTGGCAGCTCATTCCATACATGCACCACCCTCTGTGTGAAAATGTCGCCCCTTAAGTCCCCTTTTAATTTTTCCCATCTCACCTTAAACCTATGCTCTCTAGTTCTGGACTCTCCCACACTAGGGAAAAGACTTCATCTATTCATCCCATCCATGCCCCTCATGATTCTATAAACCTCCACAAGGCCACCCCTCAGCCTCTAACACTCCCGGCAAAACAGCCCCATCCTATGCAGCCTCTTCCTATACCTCAAACCTTCCAACCTGGCAACATCCCTGTAGATTTTTTCTGAACTCTTTCAACTCATGAGTGGGGCATGCTCCAATGCAAGCTATTTGATGCACAAGAATCAGTCACATTGTGCCCAGTTTCCCACACATCCCAACATTCATGAGCATCAACATTTTCAAGGGAACACTCAATAAATTTGGCTGACAAATCTGAAACCAATCTTGACAAAGAGGTGAATCTCATTATGTTCTGGTGGTGTCATTTTTAACAAGATTTATAGAGAGTTCTTCTCTGCAAGGCCCAGCAGGTTTTCACACACTATTACCTCAAACATGCTCATTAACTAACCCCATGCCGCATTGGAACCTCTGTTGTCCAAAGTTAGCTCAATTCTACTACTCACCACAACCAGAAGAAATTACCACTGGTAGGATATCCTCAAATGGACAGTCATCCCTAGGGACAATGCCATCTTTGAATGTGTTATGGTTAGGGTTAGGTTAGGCCATGCACCTAGTCAAGCAGTGGCCATATTGAATTGCCTATCACCGTCAATATAGTGACATAACACCCACAGATCAGCACTTGTCAATGCACAGAGGTGGCTCATGTAACACAATCTTGTGCATAGGACTACAAATTCCTACACATTTTTAAGCACGAAGCTGTCCTCAGTCAGATCCCATCTTTAAGCTCTTTAAGTCCAGACTACTCTTGCCCACATAACCCAACATCTTCAATACGGGGAAGCCTTTAAATTATTCAGAAGAGTAATTTTTTTATTACAAACAACAAAGCAAATACAAATCAAAATAAACAGGCTGCATTTCTCTCCTGTTTAGAATCTATGAGTCTATGACTCTGTAAAAGTTGCTTGCACGTTAAGCAGCAAGTATTTTACAGTCAGTGAGTGATCATTGTACCCATTTGTAATATTGAGAAAGGGTGTCAATTAAATCTGATTTTGCAGCACACAATGCAACCACACTCCATCATGCAGATGGTGCTTTTCCTCCTGCCCAATGCTCCTGAAGAAGGGCTTATGCCGGAAATGTCGATTCTCCTGTTCCCTGGATGCTGCCTGACCTGCTGCGCTTTTCCAGCAACACATTTTCAGCTCCTGCCCAATGTACTCATCCTCCTCTGCATATAGCTGCTCCCACTCGCCCAGTTTCTGAGCATCCATCACATCCCTTGCTGCCTGGTCTAGGATTATTCAGCACTCTTTGTCTGCCATATACTGATGGACCCACAGACTGGTCTCATCCTATTTTCAGAAAATATATTGTTTCCTTCACCGCGGCCCTGGTGGAAGAATGGGTTGCATAGTAGTCACGGATTTACATAGCAAAGTCATCAACCAAGGTCATAGCAGATATCTCTTGCACCCTTTTATTCAGCTTTTTTCAGTGCCCTCAAAGGCAGCAGAAATTATTTTCAATTAATGAGCTCCACTAAATAGGAACTTGCATGTAAATGAGGTGAAATTACATAGTAGCGACGTTGATAATGGATGATAAGGGATTATCGCCCTTTCATTGCTTACTCATGATAATCTCATCTCAGGATCTGGAACTCTGTTCGAAAATGTGACTTGTCGCTTTCAACATAGAGATAGGCGCCACTCAACATTTACATCAGATTCTCCCAAATTTACTACCATTGTCCACATCATTCATCATTTGGGAACCTAATCACAGCCGTAATCAGCTAGCTCAAGTATAAACGACAGTTTGAACCTTTAGCGCTCCGGGTTTGTCCAGTTTATTTCCACATTAGGTCGCAGGATATCAAACATTGTCATTTTGATTAATAATTAAATGATTTTAATTGTCACAATAAAATTAGGTAGATTAAAGGCCACTGTCCGACCTGCCCAGCTCCTTTTCCACCTATCCACTCCACCCTCTCCTCCCTGACCTATCACCTTCATCTCCTTCCCCACTCACCTATTGTACTCTATGCTACTTTCTCCCCACCCCCACCCTCCTCTAGCTTATCTCTCCATGCTTCAGGCTCTCTGCCTGTATTTCTGATGAAGGGCTTTTGCCCGAAACGTCGATTTTGCCTGTCCTCGGATGCTGCCTGAATTGCTGTGCTCTTCCAGCACCACTGATCCAGAATCTAGTTTCCAGCATCTGCAGTCATTGTTTTTACCACTTTAACTCTGTTGAGTAATGTTGGCTCGAAGCATTAGTGTGCTCTCTCTCCATGGATGCTGCCTCACCAGTTGTGATCTCCAGCATTTTTTGTTTTCAGTTTAGATTCCAGCATCTGCAGTAATTTGCTCCAAAAATAGTGACTGGCTTGCTATTGAGTAATAAGGCCAAAATTGTAATCGAGTAAGAAAAACATTTCCTTGCGGATCATGCATAGGAAGGAATATGGAAACATGAGAATAGATGCGTGCCAATCAATTCCTCCACTCTGTCATGAATTAGATCCTAGTCCATCTGCACATTCACTCTTTCTACGCACTTTGGTTTTATCTTTAACACACTTAGCTAACAAAATAGTACCAATATCAGTTTTAATGTTTTCAATTGACAGATCCTCAACACATTTTGAGTCAGAGATTTCCAGATTCCCAGTACTTTTTGTCTGAAAACATGGTGTTTTTTATCATACGTTAATAGTTAATTTTAAAAATCCAGACTCCCTTTCTTTCAGTCATTTTAAGCACCTCTGACAGATGACTTCACTTCTTCATCTTCTTTTAAGAGAATACATTGCAACAAATGGAAAGCACTGTGTGGAAACAGGTCCTTCAGTCGTGTCACAGTTTACCTTTTACACAAGAAAATACTGAGTCACTTTTTCCACCATGATCCTATAGTTTCATTCCCTTTCCCTTCATCCACCTTTGGGTGATCTTATTGATCTAGCAATTCAGTCGCCCTGTCAATAATCCAGAGACGAGTTCAAATTCCATTGATCCTTCATTCCAACAGGAGTAATTGAGATCTAAGTGATGAATAATGATTGTGAAACTACTGGATTATTGTGAAATATAACCTGGTTCACTAATCGTCTTCAAAAGAGGAAATGTGCCACTCTACTCCAGATCCACACCAAACAAGCCATTCAGTTGCAGGTGGCTTATCAGCACCTGCTCAAGTGCACTTGAGGATGGGAAAGGATGAATAAAAGAAATAATAAGTTGTTTCTGCTTCAGCTCATTGGCTTGGATATGAATAGTGCAGTTTTCACAGCTCTCAAGATCCTGAGTATGACCCCTGCAGGCTTTCAACAAAGAAGCAGCATGTGTGATCAGTTTAGGAATCTCTAAGCAGATGCAATTTCCTTTACCTTACTGTAGTGTAAAATTGAGCATGACACATTGGCCTATTTATAAAAATATCAAAAGCTATCCTTCCCTGGGTTATTGCTACCATTAAGCTGTTGTACCATAGATTCATGCTGCATACAAGATCAGTACCTGGAAAAAAAAGATGGATAGGCTACCCAAGGTTCTGTTTTAGGCTCAACTCTGTTCAACTCATACACTGTTGACCTAATCCCAATCTAATCCTAGATGTTCATTTATGATTGATATTTGCTGTGGCAGACAGTCTTAGACCTTCCCTGATCTGGAATACCACTCATGATGATATTGCAAAACTGGCCACGGAATGCAATATTTTGGGTCTAAAACTGAGCACCATTAAAACAGTTCCTACCACATTCTTCACAATGTCAGTGTTAAAATGGAATTGATCATCAGCTTGGATTACCTAGGCATTAGTCATGACAAAATCCGTATTTACAGATTTAAGAAATTCTGGAGGCAAAATTAAAGTCTGTATCACCCTCCTCAGTAAACTGGTTTGTATATAATCAAGGGATCACAGACCAAGATGTTAAGGACTTCTGCCCTCGACATCATGTATTCACCTGCAGAAATCTCACTGGACCGACAGTCTAGAACCGAGTCTAAGATTCTGTGGACATAAGTTTAAATTCTATTGTGGCAGCTGGTGAAATTTGAATAAAATCTGAAATAGAGTGCTGGCCTCATGGCAACTATGTAGCCACTGTTGATTTCCATAAAAATCTCTCTAATTCCCTTTAGGGAAAGAAATCTGCCATTCTTACCTGGTCTGGCCTACCTGAGGCTAAATACCTACAGCAAAATGCTTTAGGCAGTTGGGATTGGGGAATACATGCTGGCCTCAGCAGCAATGCAAACACCCAGTAAACAAATTAAAAAGGATAGATAACTATTTCCCAGCGTAACACCAATCTGCCAACACTAATTTTAGTCCTGCGGTCATACAACAGGGAAACAGGCCTTTCAGTCCAACTCATGCATGCTGACCAAGTTTCTCAAACTAAACTTGTCTGCATTTGGCCTATATCCATCCAAACTTTTCCTATTCTTGTACCTGTCCAATGTCTTTTAATGTTGTAACTGTACCTGCACAAATTACTTCCTCTGGCAACTCATTCCACATACGCACCACGCTCAGGTCCCTTTTAAACCTTTCTCCACTTACTTTAAAAATATGTTTCCTAGTTTTAAACTCCTCCAAACTAGAGAAAAGACCTTTGCTATTCACCCTATTTATACCACTCATTATTTTAAAAATCTCAACAAGGTCACCTCTAAACCTTTTATGTTGCAGTGAACAAAGTCCCACCGTATCCAGCCCCTCCTTGTAACTAAGGCCCTCCATTCCCAGTGACATCCTGATATATCTTTTCTAAATTCTCTCTAGTTTACTAATTTCCTTCCTATAACAGGGAGACCACACTTGCACATGGTACTTCAAAACTGGCCTCACCAACATCATGTACAACCTCAGCACGATGTCCCAACTCCTATACTCAGTGGTCTGATCAATGAAAGCATGTGTGCTAAATGCCTCCTTAAACACTCTGTCTACCTGTGATGCAAATTTCAAAGAACTATTTACCTGAACTCTGAAGTCTCCCTATTCAACAACACCAGCTAGGGCCCTACCATTAATGTTATAAGTCCTGGCCTTGTTTGTTTTACCAAAATGCAATATCTCATACTTATCCAAATTAAACTTCATCTGTTACTCCTCAGCCCATCGGCCCAGTTGATCATGATCCCTTTGTAATATTAGCTAACCTTCTTCACTGTCAACTACAACACCAATTTTGCTGATGTACAACTCAATTCGATGCATCAATGTACATAAATACAGGTACACTTTGACCAATTCATCTTACCCAGTCCACAGCACCATTCTGTCCATGACATTATAAATGACTTGGACGAGGAGGTTGAGGGGTGGGTTAGTAAATTTGCAGATGACACAAAGGTTGGAGGTGTCATTGATAGTATCGAGGGCTATTGCAGGCTGCAGTGGGTCATAGACAGGATGCAGAGCTGGGCTGAGAAATGGCAGATGGAGTTCAACTTGGATAAATGCGAAGTGATGCATTTTGGAAGGTTGAACTCGAATGCTGAATATAGGATTAAAGACAGGATTCTTGGCAGTGTGGAGGAACAGAGGGATCTGGGTGTGCAAGTACATAGATTCCTCAAAGTTGCCACCCAAGTGGATAAGATTGTTAAGAAAGCATATGGTGTTTTGGCTTTCATTAACAGGGGATCAAGTTTAAGAGCTGCAAAGTTTTGCTACAGCTCTACAAGTCCCTGGTGAGACCAAACTTGGAATATTGTGTCCAGTTCTGGTCGCCCTACTATAGGAAAGATACAGAGGCTTTGGAGAGGGTGCAAAGAAGGTTCACCAGGATGCTGCCTGGACTGGAGGGTTTGCCTTATGAAGAAAGTTTGAAAAGGCTCAGGCTTTTCTCTCTGGAGAGAAGGAGGAATAGAGGAGACCTAATTGAGGTATACAAAATAATGAGAGGAACAGATAGAGTCAATAGCCAGAGACTTTTCCCCAGGGCAGGATTGACGGGTACAAGGGGTCATAGTTTTAAGATATTAGGGGAAAGGTATAGAGGAGACGTCAGAGGTAGGTTCTTTACACAGAGAGTTGTGAATGCATGGAATGCGTTGCCAGCGGTGGTGGTGGAAGCAGAGTTATTAGGGACATTTAAATGATTGCTGAACATGCACATGGAGAGCAGTGAGTTGAGGGCTGCATAGGTTAAGTTATTATTGTTTACATTAGGATTAAACCTCGGCACAACATTGTTGGCCAAAGGACCTGTTTTCTGCTGTATTTTTCTATGTTCTATGTTCTATTAGGAAAGTAATTGCAACAAGTAACCTACTGGAGAAGGCCTTCTTCTAAACCTGTCCTCATTCAATCACCTCGTTATCTCATGATCAATGCAACCCTACAATCCTCGGATTACTGCTGAATGACAGCACAACGCATCCTCCCAGGTCATTGTGAAAATTAGTATTCTAAAGATACGCTTCCATTGTCTGGATTGCTCAGGAGGAGAACTCGCTGGACAGAGTTTCCTTAACAGTGATGGCTTGCCATGGCCCATATAGTTAGCTCAACAATAGGGTGAAAACTTACAAGAAGGGAAATGGACCAGAGCCTGTATCCTTAGATGACGAAAATGCGGAGTCTGACTTAGATGCTGAGTGAGTCAAAACTATTTTAAGAAAATGAGAACTGTACTGAGATGTAGCAGACAAGTTTAAAAGCACCTGATAGTGACAAGATTTAAGGGTGAATGACTTTGCATAAACATATGAGGACAATTAGAGTTCAATCAAACATATGGCTGGTTTACAACACAGAGTGAGGCCAATAGTATGTGTATAATTCCCACACCAGCTGAGTTTACCATCACTTTCTCAACCTCCCCCCTTAATTGAGACATGGTGACCCTCAGGATAAATCTCAACTAGTTGTCACCCCTGATGAGAGAGAGAGAGCACTCTACAGCCAAGTAGAGCCTTAGTGAATTTAATTTTTTTTTAACTAACTGGTATCTAGCATCAGACATATTGTGAACAGCACAGGCCCCCTTATGGAGGAAAGAGATGTTGGCATTCGAGGCAGTCCAGAGAAAGTTAACTTGGTTGATTCTGCATTTTGAGGAATTTTTTTTAAACTAGGAGTGTTTAAGCAGATTGGCCTGATACTCATTGGAGTAGAAAAGGATGAAGTGACTTTGTTGAAGAACATCGGGTTGCTTTAGGGTTTGACAGGGTAGATGCTGAAAGGTTGTTTCTCCTTATGAGAGAGTTGCGCAGAAGAGAGGGGAAAAATAGTGGTGTGGGCCTGAGGAGCTGTGAGGCTGAGTAAATGTTGAAGGAGGAGGCATCCACCAGCAATAGCATCAATGGGCATCAAAGTAGCATCAAAAGTAGATACAGCTCTTCCCCAGCCTGAGGTCTCCCAGCGAGCAAGGAGTTCCCAGGTTTAATTCCCTGGTCCAGGCTCAGTTTGAGCCGAGGCTCCAGGTCCATGGCTAGGCCTGAGTAACCAATGGTGGAGATGGTGACAGCGGTGAGTTTGGTGCCAGCTCAGGATCCTGTGGCACCAGCAGCAGCGAGGTCAGCCCAGTGTTATCTCATTGTGGCAACGGCGTTGATAGAGGCAAGATGGTGCCGGAGAATGGTGTCTCTTTGTTCTACCAGTGGCGGCGGTACAGTTCCAACAGTGCTATCAAGTTAGCAGCAGAGACATGAGGATTGGGATGGAGGAGCCTGGATCTACTGGATTCTGGGGCAGTTCCAGCAGATTGGAAAACTGCAAACGTAACGCTACTGTTCATAAAAAGGAGGTAGACAAAAGATGGGGAATTATAGACCGGTTAGCTTAACCTATGTAGCAGGGAAAATGTTTGAGTCTGTTCTCATGGAAGAAATAGTAAAGCATCTACATAGAAATTGTCCCATTGGGCAAACAAAGCATGGGTTCATGAAAGGTAGGTCATACTTAACTAATGTACTGGAATTCTATGAAGACATTATGACTGCGGTGTACAACGGGGATTCAGTAGATGTGATGTATGTAGATTTCCAAAAGGCATTCAACAAGGTGGCTCACAAAAGGCTGCTGCATAAGATAAAGATGCAAGGTGTTACAGGTAAAGTATTAGCATGGACAGAGGATTGGCTAACTAACAGGAAGAGTGAAAATAAATGAGTGTTTTTCTGACTGGTGATCAATGACTAGTGGTGTGCCTCAGGGATCAGCATTGGGACTGCAATTATTCACAACTTACATAGATGATTTGGAGTTGGGGACCAGATGTAGCGTGTCAAAGTTTGTGGATGAGTAGCAGAGCAAAATGTGCAAAGGACTATGAAAATTTGCAAAGAGACATAGATAGTTTAAGTGAAAGGGCAAAACCATGGCAGGTGGATGTACTGTTAATAAATGTGAAGTCATCAATTTTGGTAGGAATAACAGTAAAAAGGATGATTACTTGAATTGTAAAATATTGGAATATCTTGCTGTGCCGGTGGACCTGGGTGTCCTTGTGCATGAATCACTGCAGGTACGACAGGTAATTAGGAAGGCAAATTATATTTTATCCTTCATAGCTAAAGGGGTTGAGCTTAAATGCAGAGAAGTTGTGTTGCAGCTGTATAGGATGCTGGTGAGGCCACATCTGACATTCTGTGTGCAGTTTTGGTCTCCTTACTTGAGAAAGGATGTACCGGCAATGGAGGGGGTGCAGAGGAGGTTCACTAGGTTGATTCCAGAATTAAGGAAGTTGGTTTATGAGAATAGACTGAATAGATTAAGATTATATTCACTGGAATTTAGGAGAATGAGAGGAATCTTATAGAGACATATAAGATTATGAAGGGAATAGATAAGAAATAAGTAGAGAGGATGTTTCCACTGACAGGTGAAACTAGGACAAGACGGTATCACCTAAAAATTAGGGGGAACAGATTTAGGACTGAAGTGAGAAGGAACTTCTTCACCCAGAGAGTTGTGAATCTATGAAACTCCCTGCCCAGTGAAGTGGTTGAGGCTTCCTCAGTAAACATTTTTAAAGCTAAGATAGATAATCTTTTGAACAGTAAAGGAATTAGGGGTTATGGTGAGAGGGCAGGTAAGTGGAACTGAGGCCATAAAAAGATCAGCCATGGTCTTATTGAATGGCAGAGCAGGCTCAAAGGGCCACACGGCCTACTTCTGCTCCTAGTTCTCATGTTCTTATGTTCTTATCCAGGCCCATGGCTGAGCTAAAAAATGTATTGCTGGAAAAGCGCAGCAGGTCAGGCAGCATCAAAGGAGCAGGAGAATCGACATTTCAGGCATAAGCCCTTCTTCAGGAAGAAGATTTCTGAAGAAGGACTTATGCTCGAAACATCAATTCTCCTGCTCCTTTGATGCTGCCTGACCTGCTGCGCTTTTCCAGCAACACATTTTTCAGCTCTGATCTCCAGCATCTGCAGTCCTCACTTTCTCCATGGCTGAGCCAGAAAGGGGAGCTGTTCCAAAGACCACCTTACTTTATTGAGATAAGACTATAAAATAAACTTCATTGTTTTATTTTTCTGGGTTTATATTTTGTGGTTTGCTTTATTTTCTGTGCTTTATGGTGGCACCAGAGAGTGGATACATTTAACAACATTTTCATTGTATTTGTAATAAATACACGTGACAATAAATAAATCAATTCAATTCAAATCAGATTAAGTCCTGGATCAGGGGGCTTAATCTCAGATGAAGAGTTGTCCAAATAGCTCAAAGTTTTGGAGGAACAAACACAGAAAATGCTGGAGAAACTCACCAGGTCTGGCAGCATCTTTGGGATGAAAGCAGAGTTATCATTTAGAATCAGATATGACTGTTCATATGACACATTATATTGGACTTGATTTGAAAACTTCCTGCCTGCCTAGCCATTCGGTGAGGTGTTTTATTCACGGCCATATCTAATAAACTGAGCAGAATGTAGTCACATCAGAAAACCTGCCCCATTCGCGAGTGAAAATGGCTTCTACTTTTAGGCCCACCTGCACGTTTAGTCTGATAAAGCAAGACCCTTCCCCATGTGGTGGGATCTATATAATATGGCCTTCAGCATTAGTCAAGTGAGTACCGAACCTAAGCCTTTATTGGTTGCAGTACATTAACAAAATAATTTACATCACATTCAAGTAAGCTACAGAAATGTATTAGAGTTAACCCTTTCAAATCAAAAATTCTTTGCTGACTTTCAGTAAGATAAACTCATTGCAATAAGTTGTTGCAAAAATTAGTTGTTAAACAAGCTAAATGAGAGTTTTCATTAAGCAAACAGTAAAATATCTTCATTTTGAGACTTGTAGCATATTAGCAGCATTGTTGATAGTTTATATTTAAATGATCTATTGATGCATCTTTGAAAAAACATAGTTTAATTACTCCTGGAAATTAAGGTAAATACTTGACCTGTCAGAAAATTCATGTTTTTCAGTTACTATGTCACAACAAGCATTCCCACAGTCTAAATTAAATCTTGTGATTGAACTGTTTTATTTGTTTTATTCCATATTCCATCTGTTTTATTACATACAGTGGGAAGATAACATAACTATGAATGAAACTTGACACACACAATAATATCAATAATGAAAGAGTCAGGTCCCTGAGGGAAATTGAAACTTTTGAATATAATTTTAATGACAAATCAATTATTTTCATTTTTTAAAGTTTGCCTTTAGTAGCAATGTAAAACATTCTGCAATGAACTGTATGAAATATTATCAGTAGTTTTATATTGTTTATATGATTCAAACCAATTCAGAAATGTTTTCATAATGATTGCAGTAGAAAGACAATAGTGATTACAAATCAACTCAAAACAATTAAACAGTAAAGTGCTGTGGGATTGCAAAAGTTGAGATAAACAAAGATGCAAAACTAGAGGTCACAATAAAAGGCTGGGTATAATCAAATACAGCCATGATAAATCAATTCTTGAGGAACAAATACAGCCCGATTAAATAAAAGAATATCCAGAATGAGTCCAAGATAGCTTTCAGATTAAGAAACAAAACAAAGATGGTTGTATAGCTATTGACAAAAGGTCAAGTCAAAAAATATATCATGCTACATCTAAATACATGTTGAGGAGATCATTAAAATTAATGTGAATTATCAATTAGTAATGGGTTTCAAAAGTCATGCCATACATGACATTTGAGAATATTGGGTTGAATTTAAAAGGGTGGGGTGTAAGGTAGCCATCCTAATGGGCAGCACGGTGGCAAGCACTGCTACCTCATAGCGCCAGAGACCCAGGTTCAATTCCTGATTCAGGCAACTATCTGTGTGGGTTTCCTCCAGGTGCTCTGGTTTCCTCCCACAGTCCAAAAATGTGCAGGTTAGATGAATTGGCCATGCTAAATTGCCAATAGTGTTAGGGGAATGGGTCTGGGTGGGTGGGTTGGTGTGGACTTGTTGGGCCTGTTTCCACACTGTAAGTAATCTAATGTAGAGGTTGGAGTTGTTTTACCCCCACTTTGGTTGGCTTGTCCCTTAACTATAGAGAGGCCAATCCACTGTTAATTGGCCCGAGAACAGCATCTGCCCCCATCAAGAATGAAAGTCCCCATCAAATGAACAGCAGCTTCCTGATTCTGGCAACACCATTGATAACAAAAGCCATTGCTGGAACTCCTAGACCAGACTAGCTGTCCATGGTGGGACAGGGAGGACGTGTGAGAGTGAAGTGAGTGTGCATAGTGAACAGAGCAGTTTGGAATAGGAGCCAAGGGTTGTGAAGATGTTTGAAGGAGGAGGCCCTCTTTAGCCTTTGGAGCCCTACCTGTTGACATTGGGAGAATTATGGTGAGGTCAGTAGGTAGGTGCCAGGAACCCCAGAGATGTCATGGCAACCAATTTTTTTATTCATCCTTTTGCTTGCCAACTCATCTTGGGGGTTCGTAAATTCCAGTTCATTGTATGAGAAATAAGATTATAAAATTTGACATAGTAGTGGAAATTTTCAGGTTTCATGTAATCATATGTTCTCCCTTTCCTTATCCATTCATCTCACATTTCCACGCATTCCCTAGCTTCATCATTACATCTTACTCTCTATCACTTTATACTTCTATCCTTTAAACCTTCATTGTCTGTTTGTCTTTCCTTTATCTCTCTCACTTTGCTTCTTTCGCTTTAGCATAAACTATTTCGCTTTTGTAATTTATGCTATTCAGATAAATTTGCGATATTTTTTCTTTAATTTTCAGTCTTCACTCTTTTACTCAATTTTTCTTTTTTGCATCATTTATCATCTTCCTTTATTTATTCCTTTATTTAATTTTATGTCTTTGTGAACTTCATTCGATATAATGTGCTTTTCTTAATTCCATTCATTTGATTAATGTTTATGATTTGTATTTTATCCAAGCATTTGTTATTTATTTCATTATCACTTGGTCAATATTTGTGGGCAGCACGGTGGCACAGTGGTTAGCACTGCTGCCTCACAACGCCAGAGATCCGGGTTCAATTCCCACCTCAGGCGACTGACTGTGTGGAGTTTGCACGTTCTCCCCGTGTCTGCGTGGGTTTCCTCCGGGTGCTCCGGTTTCCTCCCACAGTCCAAAGATGTGCAGGGTCAGGTGAATTGGCCATACTAAATTGCCCGTAGTGTTAGATAAGGGGTAAACGTAGGGGTATGGGTGGGTTTCGCTTCGGCTGGTCGGTGTGGACTTGTTGGGCCGAAGGGCCTGTTTCCACACTGTAATCTAATCTAATATTTCCCATTTTTTCTCCATAACGATGAGGCCTTCTCCATATATATAGTTAGTGCATTTTATTGCACCTTTACCATATTTTCTTCTCTTTTACTTTATCTAATTTATATGTTGCATTGTCTTTTCATTTTGCATTTTCTATTCTACAAGAAGAACTTGAAATAGATAATTACAATCTCCAGTGTTAAGACAAGTGGTTAAATATCAATGATACCTTAAGCTACGCAGCATCAGGAGGAAGACACCTTGAAACAAGTGTCAACAGCATCAGCAAAGATATCAAGGGAAATTTCTGTGAAAGCAGTAGAGAGCACATTGGCAAACATGGCTTTTAAGTAATCAGAAAATCTCAGTGCAAAAAGAATCAAAAATATGAAAAAGCAAAAGTAGTAGTCTGCAACACCAACAAGGGAAAGGAGGTGATTTGACTTTCACCTTTGTTCACAACTAATAAAACATTGGAAAATTCAGCAGATGGTGTTGTAGTGATTTTTACAGGAGTTGGTATCCAATAACACAGGCCCTGGAGAGCATGGCAGCTGATGGAATTTGAATTCACTTCATAAGTCTGGAATAAAAAACAATCCTCAGTAATGACGATCATAGGCTGAATCTTCCCAGAGGCCATGCTGAAAAAGTTGGGAAAATCAAGTCAGTTAGCTCATGAGGAACATCTCAACATTGAGAGCTAAAAGTCCAGTGAAATGTTGAAGTCTGACAGTCTCACTAATAAGTGGCACAAGGCTTTTTAAAAAAAAGTATTCACGGATGAGGGTGTCATTGGCCAAACCATCATTTATTGCACATCCCTAATTGCCTAGAGGGTAGTTAAGAGTCAACCACATTGCTGTGGGTCTGGGGTCAAAAGTAAGCCAGACCGAGGTAAGGATCACGGATTTCTTCCCTAAAGGACATCAGTGAACTAGGTGGATTTCTCCAACAATTGACAATGGATTCCTGGTCAACATGAGACTCTTACTTCCAGATTTCACTGAGTTCAAATTACACCATTTACCATGGCAGGAATCAAGCCCAGGTCCCCAGAACATTACCTGGGTCTCTGGATTAACAGTTTAGCAATAATACCACTAGGCCATTGCCTCACCACTATTTGCACCACTATTAGTATGGATTAATATCTCAGCATTAGTTAATCTGGTTTTATCAATTTGCTATCTTCCATTTCCCTCTTTACCAGACAACTAGATGACTTCCAATTCCCAATGTGAAGGTCATAGTGGATACCTAGCAACTACAGCTCACCATTTGTTTCTTTGGGTCTATACCTTGGATGCCAGCCACCAACATCTCAGGACAAGCTCTCTGGTCATTGAGAGTACTTTACCCACTATCCATGGAGCTTGGCATTGGATGCATAGCTGCCTCATGGTATTATTATGGCACATCGCTCATCCAATTATAATACAATTCTGTACTTCAGTTCTGTACTTTGAAGCCCACGAGCACCTTTCATTGGAATACTGCTGCCTGGACACTCTGCAGGCACTCACACAAACATACCTCCTGGATTAGACTGGGGAGCATTTCAAGGCTACTCTCCTGTTCTCTTAACACTCACTTATATTGCATCTACTTCAATGCTCACAGCATCTCTGCTTTACCCTACCTTGTCATTTGGTACTTTACCCCCTCTGCCATACCTTAAAAGATCACAGTGATTTTGTTTTGCCTTGCTATTAGCACAGATACGAGGCTCGGCAGCTGATCATAGTTGTCAACAGTCATCAGTCAAGGAAGTGGACATATTGCTGTATGACACCAAGATATATCAGTCTCACATCTGCACCATGTGCCAAAAGTGCATGCAGTAAACACATAATGGGTGGCACGGTGACGCAGTGGTTATGGGCAGCACAGTGGCATAGTGGTTAGCACTGCTACCTCACAGTGCCAGCAGACCTGCGTTCAATTCCCACCTCAGGCAACTGTCTGTGGAGTTTGCACATTCTCCCGGTGTCTCCAGTTTCCTCCCACAGTCTAAAAATGAGCAGGTTAGGTGAATTGGCCATGCTAAATTGCCTGTAGTGTTAGGTGGAGGGGAATGGATCTGGGTGGATTGCTCTTCGGAGGGTCTGCGTGGACTTTTTGGGCCGAAGGGCCTGTTTCCACACTGTAAGTAATCTAATTACATGTTTTTTGACCAACTGGCCATGTCTCAGAAGGGGAATATGCCTCAGTCATGTCAGGTTTTGGTATGATCATTAAAGGGTAATGCTTGCTCACAGATCAAGCTCATGTGCACAGTTAGTCAGTCACTTAGGCAGACACAGTCAGGGAATCTATTTCAATACAGTCCGGGTAATGGGCCATGTTGAGTCTGGCAGATCCAGTGCAAATGTTTAGCAGTTCATGGTAATTACATCAAGGAGCTGTACACAAAACAGCCAGGGGTCCGATCAGTCACCTGATGAGGAGAAACTTCTTCACCCAGAGAGTGGTGGCTGTGTGGAATGCTCTGCCCCAGAAGGCAGTGGAGGCCCAGTCTTTGGATTCGTTTAAGAAAGAGTTGGATAGAGCTCTCAAGGATAGTGGAATCAAGGGTTATGGAGATAAGGCAGGATCAGGATAATGATTAAGGATGATCAGCCATGATCATAATGGAAGGTGGTGCAGACTCGAAGGGCAGAATGGCCTACTCTTGCACCTATTGTCTATTGACTATTGTCTGTCAGGCTGTCAGTCAGAATCAGTTAAGGAGGTGAGCCATGATCAATCCTCCGGAGCAGCTCAATAATCAGGAGGATCTGCAGTGTTAGCGAATTTGGGGGACTCAATATTGGTGATTGGAGCTAGCAATCTAGGATACAGAGGGAACAAGGATGGTATAGTTAGCAATTCAACAAAGAAGGGGGAGAGATGATAGAAGGGGGACATGGAAGTTAAGACACTTGGGTTTGGGAAGTTTGCTTGCAATCATATCATTGTGCATGTGACATGCATGCATTGTCCAACTGTGTTGTGCAAATGCTCATCTAGTCAGGAGTAATATTGAATGTATCATTGATCATTGCAAACTGAAGGACAAGTCATCACAGATGACCTTAAAAATTACACCTGCAGGACATAAATCATAAAGATAATTCAAGATCTTATACGCTGCCCAAGAGCACAGAACTGATTCCCCCTCTTATCTACAGTTACACAGAACAGTACAGCTTAAGAACATGCCCTTCACCCTGCCATATCTGTGCCAACCATGAGTCCATTCTAAACTAATTCCATTACTCAACTGAGTGCACAGCCATGATTCAAAGATTGTGTTGGTGCTGGGGATCCTGGGATGTACTGGCAGTAGCAAGAAACTTTGCCTATGGTGATTGGCTAAAAAAGAAAGACAGGGTGTCATGGGGACATGATGCTTAGTTAATCAGGCAAGTTTAAGCATATAATGCAAGTAAACACATTAGACCCCATGGAGAGACCCACCAAAAATGACATTTAGCCAATTTCTGATAAGATTCCGCCTTATGAATCTTCTATTAATTGTTGTAAAAGCCCATCTGGCTCACTAATGCCCCTGATGGAAGAACAGCAAGTATCCTTAACTGATCTGATCTACATGGAACTTCAGACCCAGATAAATGTGGTTGCCTTTTAACTGCCCAAAGAACTAACCTAGAAAGTCATTCAGTTCAGAGGAAGTAGACATGGCAACAAATGTCTACTGCCAGCAATAAAATAATTAAAATTATTAATGCCCCATTAAAATAATTTTTAAAAATATGTTTATTTTTCCATTAATTCTGCATTTTATTTCCAAAAGAATTGTGAATGTATATCCAACTTGTCTACCTTGCTCTCTGGTCACATTCTTTGTTTCTCTCTTATTGTTTCTCTGCACACTTTTTAAATCACTATTTATCTATATTTTTCTGTGTGTCACTTTCTTGTTTCATTTATTTTCTTGTCTATTAGCAAATGATTGGAAGAGACCAGTATAAAGTAACTGAAGAAAAAAGAACCGAGAGTTGAGGCTGTGATCTTAAGCTGAAAAGTTGAAATGAGAAAAGAGACTTGCTAAAACCTTAGAAGCAATAAAGATAGTGATGAAGAAAGGTGTTGGCTATGAAAGCTTGACCAAATGCGTGGGGGGTTCAGACACCATTTCAGTCGATGTACGTCAGAAATACAATTACCTCAGACACAATTTCAGCATCTCACTGTCAGCTAATCAAGAAATAACAGAGCTGATGAATAATGTTAGAAAGGACAGATTTGAGGAGGGAGGCGGTGCCCTTTACATCGAAAATTCGATGTGTCCCTAACATTTCACTAGGCAATTAATACACGATGATTTAAAAATCAAATGGTGATCAGACAGATTTTTTTTTAAATCAGATTTTCTGCAAACTCTTCACGTACAAATAAGATAGTTGCATGGCATCTTTTGCATCAATCAGAAGTAGCTATAACTTTGAACCAACACACACTATGAGTATGTTTCCTAATCAAACTGTTCACAGATGTTAAGATACACCTTTATAACTGGTAGGACTTGAGCCCAGTTTTTCTGGACAAGATATAGGGACATTACCATTGCACCACAGGAGCCCCTACTAACTGGAACTTTGTAGTATCACTCAAGAAGGATATCTCCTGAATTTAGTTCAGGCACTCCTGACCAATTAAAGGACTATATTGCTTCAAGCTTTGCACTGGCGGTAATCCATGCAAATCAAATTTCCAACACTGGACCCTAGGAATATTTTAAAACTTTACCTTTTCATTTTTAGTAATAAGCCAACTGTACCATCGATTTTTCTTCATGATTACCAGGTCAAAAACCTGTCACTCCCTCACTAATAACACACTGATTGTACGTGCATCACATAGACTGCAGCAGTGGTGTTATAATAGTGACCCTACTCCTGGATTATATGCCTGATTCAAGTCTCATCCTCTCCATAGATGTGTAATAGCATCTCTGAATGGGTCAGTTAGGGAAAATATCATTACAGCAGCAGTTTTATGAAGGTAGCTCACCACAACTGCCTCAAGGGCAGTTAGAGACGGAAAAGAAATGTTGACCTTGTCAACAATGCTCATATCCAGTGACAACTATTGACCCAGAAGCAGCACAGTAAGGAAAATGTGATCATCCATGAAACTTGGAAAATTGTGGTTGGTGAGATTAAATTTTAACATGAGTAAGAAAAGGTCCACAAGGTCGCCCATTCTATGTCTCACTAGAATTTCCTTTCTATTTAAATGAGTAGCTGATCCACAGGCACAAAGTATGGACTCCTGCAGAAGTTGAATTTTATCAAGGTGTGCTTACCACAAGTACAGACGGTCTGTAATAGACCTTTGGTATGTATCAGGTGACTGAGCAGCAAGACATAGTATGTATTATGAATAGCAATACCTCAGGTTAACACAATATCAAATCTGAACAAAATATGGATTTAACACCAGTTTTCTCACCTTTTCTCCTGGAGGTGCTGACTCATGGCAAGAGCCAAATGTTCTCTGTGCCTTCATAAAATAATGATTGTTCATGCATCAGCACACATTATGAGTGTTGACAGGTTATTTAACAGTGGTAAGCATCACAATCCAGCCTGCGTCTGGTCACATTGACCTCTTTCAATACCTAGGACAGCACAAACTTTTGGATAATGTGATATAAGTGTTTAAAATTATGAAATGATATAACAGCATAGATGAAAGTAGACACTTTGCATTAAGGGGTCACGAGTAAGGATACCATGGAAATTTTGAACTGCAGATTTAAAAATCTTTACATGGGAGAGAGTGAGACTGTGGAATTAATTTCTTAGTGTTTGAGACAGAAATTACAGCAAACTTGATGCTTAGATTCCTCAGATGAAAGTCAGAAAAAGTGAAATGGAAATCAGGTGGATAAAGACGATTAGGGCTACTTGCTTGTTCAGAGAGTATGTGTAGACATATCTCTTTTATGCAGAATTATCTGTTTCTGTATTGTAAGCACTCTGCATTTTGGTGCATTACTCAATCAGAATCATTATGTTATCAGTAAGGGTAGGAATACTGGTTGATTTTGTCATGCTTGGTACATATAGCCTATTCTACAACACAGCAAGTGCCACCACATCCATGATTGATTACATTCAGCATAGCTATCATATCTGAAAGCGTCTTCAGGTCTATAACCTCATCTACACTTAACAGCGTACTTCACCCTTGAGCTTAAATGAACTCATTTCCATTATTGTTTCACTTCCCTTTTTTTAATTCACTCAAGGAATGTGAAGTTGTTGCCTGGGCCGGCATTTACAACCCAGCTACAGAAGGTCCCTAGAAAAGGTGATGGTGAGCTTCTTCTTCAACTACTGTCGGTCAACTGACAATGCCAGTCATGAGGGGATTAAAGCATTTTAACCCAGCAACTACCGTAGAAACAATGGTATAATTCCAATTCAGGATGCTAAGTGGCTTGGAATGAAAATTTCAGGTAGTGGTGTTCCCCCCTTCATTCCCAAAATATTATTTCTACTTTCTCTCCATAGATACTGTCAGACCTGCTGAGTTTTTTCCAGCAATATCTGTTTTTGCATCTGCTGCCTTTGTACTTTTAGATGGTCAAGTTTGTGGGTTTGGAAGGTGCTAAGTAAGAAGCCTTGGTGAATTTCTGCCATGTATCACATGAATGGCATACAGTGTTGCTACTGAACATCAGTCATGAAGGCAGTGATGTTTGTGGATGTGATAGGTAAAAACAAGGACTGCAGATGCTGGAAACCTGAGTCTAAATTAGAGTGATGCTGGAAAAGCACAGCAAGTCAGGCAGAATCCGAGGAGCAGGAAAATCAATGTTTTGGGCAAAAGCCCTTCATCCACCCTTTGTGGATGTGATGCCAATCAAGTGGGCTTCTCTGTCCTAAATGGTGCCAAGCTTCTTGAATGTTGTTGGAATTGATTCACCAGGCAAATGGGGAGTATTCTGTCACACTCTCAATATATGCCTAGCAGATGGTGGACAGAATCTGAGGAAAAGGGAAGTGACTCATTGCAAAATTCCTAGCCTTTGGCCTGTTCTTGTAGCCAATGTTTTTTATATGAATAATTTCTGATTAATGGTAACTGCCAGGATGTTGAAAGTGAGGGATTCAGGGATGATAATTACCTGTAAGTACTGAAAGCTCACCACTGTTTTCTTTCTTCATCACTGACTGTCAGTGAGAAGGTGAACAAAAAATAATCAGAAGTGAAAAATTAGTGAACATCTCACAAAATGTTGTAATCATAATTTTCACTTTTTCTCCATTACATTTTGAATTAAAGGTTTCACTTTTCAAAATACTGTAGAACTTTATTTCTGCCCTCATTTAATTTCCATGGGAGTCAATAGAAACAAATTTGAAGATGTTGTAAAATTGTTGCTGATTTAGTACCTTCCATCTTGTATTATCACATAAGTAACCCCTTTGGTTCAATTAGAGAAAGCGCATTATTCAATGTCTTGGCTTGCTTACATGCCATTTGAAAAGCTATCACATTCGGATAACTCGCTTAACCAGAGATTCAGGTTATAACACATTTGGATATATGACTGCAGGTTGACTCAGCCTGCCCAAACATATATATGACACTGACTGCTCATGAATTTGTGAAGTAAAGTATGTTCTTCAATACTAATGCAATTTTTTCTGGGAATTACGGTTGTATTAAGGAAAAGGATAAGGATAAGGATATGTTCTTAAACATATAAATTTATCTGATTTATTTTATAATTAAATAAGCTGATTCTTGTTTAAAAATCAATACATTACATATCATTGATTTGTGCAATTTATTTTTATTAAAATTTTGTTGCAATTCCTAGTGGTTAAAAAGAATAACTTATGCAGCATTAAATACCCTGAAGGTTAATGCATGCAAATAAATATTACAAACTAGACTCCAAATACACATAGGCCAGTGAAAACACTGTTTAGTTCATTAAGACTTTAAAAAAAAAATACACCACTGATTTCACATCAATAGGCACAGTTTAAACTGTTGTCAAGACCAAGAATGTTCAAGGTATGATCTCCTGTCTGTGCTGTGCTAATATTCGGGAATTGGAAGGTGTAAAGTCAGTCAAGGTCATTGTTCCCAATGCTCATCCACTGATTAAAAACTAGGAGCAGGCGCAAGCCATTTAGCCCATCGAGCCTGCTCTGCCATTTAATCTGATCATGGTTGATTTAAAACCTAAATGCCTTTCACCCACGCAATCCACATAGCTCTTTACATCATTGGTAAACAGAAATTTATCAACTTCTAGTTTAAATGTACTCAAACAATGAGTTTCCAGACTCCTGTCTGAATTACAAAGATACTCAACTCTCTGAATTAAAGAAGTTACCTCATTTTGATCCTAAATTGCATCCCACTTATTTTTAAATTCATGGATCTAGACTCTCCAGCTGGGGAAACATGCTATCTGCATCTACACTGCCTTTCTCTTGAAGTATTTTCTAGGTTTAAAAAAGAAGACCTCTTATTCTTCAAAGCTCCACAGAATACAAGAAGCCCGAATATAGAAGTAGAGCTCTGATTTTAATTGGGGTATGAATTTAATTTGCAGAGGTCAGTATCAGACCCAGACCATTTTAGCTCCTCTGTCTCATCACTATGTTAGAGGTCAGATTGCTAACCCAACCTGATAAGGTACTAAATTAGGCAGGAGCAAGATGTCAGCAAGGTTAGTATTTTGGGATGGGATGATCCAGGTATGTTTTGATATGATGAGTTAAATGTTTAACAGGACTTATGCTGTCAATCATTATCTTTCTTAACAGTAGATGATGCATTAGCCTCGTGACTTGGGACAGTCTGAAACAGGCAGTGAAAAGAGTAAGCTCCCAGTGAATATTATTTATTTGAAGATAAGACTATTCACAGATATTATACTCAGCCCAATCATCTTTAGCTGATTCACTAATGATCTCCCCTCCATCATAATGTCAGAAATAGTGATGTTACCTCATGATTGCACAGTGTTCAACATCATTCATAACTTCTCAGATACTGAAAGTGTCCTTGTCAAATATATCAAGTCCTGGACAATATTGGGCAGCACAGTGGCACAGTGGTTAGCACTGCTGCCTCACAGCACCAGAGACCCGGGTTCAATTCCGGCGTCTGTGTGAAGTTTGCACATTCTCCCCATGTCTGCATGGGTTTCCTCCGGGTGCTCTGGTTTCCTCCCACAGTCCAAAAATGTGCAAGTTAGGTGAATTGGCCATGCTAAATTGCCTGTAGTGTTAGGTGAAGGGGTAAATGTAGGGGAATGGGTCTGGGTGGGTTGCTCTTCGGAGGGTCGGTGTGGACTTGTTGGGCCGAAGTAATCTAATCTAATATCTGGATCAGGTCTTACAAATGGCTAGTAATATTCATGCTACATAAGTGTCAGGCAATAACTATCTCCAACCACTTAAATTGGCACCACTACCGCAAAACATTAAAATATCCCTCCACTAATGTTCAAGATCTTCAACACTTCACAGCAAGGTATACAATCTATAAAATTCTCTGCACAAAGTCACCAAGGCTCCTTTCACGACACCCTCAAAACCTATAACTACTACCATCTAGAAGGACAAGAGCAGCAGTTGCAAGGGAACACCATGATCAGCAAGTTCTGCTCTAAACAACACACCATCCTGACTTGGAAATATATTGCCACTTTCATGGGTCAAAATCCTGGAATTCTCTCTGTAACAGCACTGGGGGACTACCCACAGCATGTGGGCTACAACACTTTAAGAAGACATTAAATACTGGCCCAAGTGACCAAAAAGGATCCAACAATGGATGTGATTGAGGGAACATAATACTTAAATTGAATCAGTTCTGAATTACATCATCAGCCTGAAACTGTTACAATTTAATGTGATCCAGCTCATCATAGTGGGCACTACTCAAAATGCCAAGATGTTAAAATAGAGGTAGGCATAAATATAGTGGGATGCAACAATGGGAAATGAAGGACCATGGTATTCATTCTCCCCTGTACATCTGCTAGTGAGCAAATTTGGCTCACACAAATATGTGAATGAAAACACAAGTTATTTTGGTGCTCCCATCATTCAATAGGCATTCAATTTCTGACCATACCGGGCATTGGTGAGTCCACATCTTGAATATTGTGCACAGATTTGGTCTCCTTATTTAAGGGAAGCTTTAAATGCATTGGCAGTGATTCTGTGGAGGTTTCCTAGATCAATACCTAAAACGAATATTGTCTTTTGGGGAAAAGTTGGATATATTGGACTTGTTTGCACTAGAGATTAGGAAAGTGAGGATTGACTTGACTGAAGTGTTGAAGATCTTGAATGGTCTTGACAAGTTGAATGTGGACAGGATATTTCCACTTATATGTTAGTCTAGAACTAAAGAGCGCTGTTTTAAAATTGTGTATTGCTCTTTTAGAACATAGATGAGGAGGTTTTCTTTCTCTCTCAGAAGGTTGTGCACCTTTAGAAATCTCTGTTTTGAAGATAATTGAGGCAGGGTCATTTACTTTTCAAGATAAATAGATTCTTGTTAGGTGGGGAATCAAAGATAATCAGCAATGTTGTAAAGTGAATGGTGGGTAAATGTATTAACCTTGACCAGTTTGCAGTAACCCTTTTTAACTCATGTGTTATGTGAAGGGATAAACAAATGGGACATGTGTCGGGGGTAAGTTCAAACCAATTTCATTGAACACTTTATCAAGGCAAAACAATATTTAGCAGAATCTACTATAGTAATTTAATTAAACGGTATCAAACACATAACAATCTCTTCACAGTAAATAGTCTTAAATCTCTAAATAAATAATCTCAGATCAAGACGAGCTATCTATTTCTGACATGCACTTCTGAGGATTTGCTACACCCTATCCACAGATCGCAACACTTTATTTGAACTGTTTGTCTGATTATACCTGTTCAATAAGACTGGGACAGGCTGTTCCTTAGTCTTTGATGGTTGGTTGATTTTTCATGATCTGCAGTCATTGACTTGGGCTTCCCCTCTCATCTCGGACTAGTTCTGGTCTATGAGTTGTCTTATCATGGTGGTCTGTCCAGAGAAGCCATTAAAGAAGGTGCAAAAAAGCAGAGAGAGAGTTGGGGCTCCAGGTTGCTCCTTTCATCCCCCTTTTCATGTCCTTCTCAAAGATTCTGTGACCTGTGTCCAATACTAGCGTAAGACAAGGGCAGGTGAGGTGACCTATGAGGTGACTAATTTCCATATTTAAGATTGCAGAACATAGTTTTGAATCTTCAACTGTCCAATGTCATGCTGTTCTTGTCATGCTTTGCCTCTGGCTTCCTACTGAGCTGGGTGTCACCAAGTCTGCGTAGCATTCTTCTAACAAGGCAGGTACACTGGAGATGTAAACAATTGCTCATTCTGAAACAATAGGGCCATTAGCAGCTGGCCACGCAGTTCCAGGTCTGTCTGGTTTCAATGGGGTTTTTGCAAATTGCAGAGTCCAGCTAGGTTTAAATTTGGCTTCCATACTTTGAGTGTTTACCTACAGCTGTGAAAAACTGTCAATAAATTTATCATAATCCTGACAACAGTGGTAAATGGAAACACAAAATTTAAAAAAAGACAGATCTTATTGAATAGGGGAGCAGGCTAAAGGTGCTGACTTTTGCTCTACTTTCATATGATTGCATGACATTCTCTATTCAGGATTGAAGAACATTTAAAAACTGAAAGAGTTGTGGATGCTGTCAATCAGAAGCAAAAATAGAAGATGATGGAAAGGTTCAGCAGGTCTGGCAGCATCTGTGGAGAGAAATCAGCATTAATGTTGTGGGAGCATTGACCCTTCTTCAGCATCGGTTCTGGAGAAGGGTTACCGGACCCAAAACATTAACTTTGATTTCTCTTCACAGAAGCTGCCAGGCCTGCTGAACCTTTCCAGCCACGTCTGTTTTAATTGGAGAATACTTACTTGGCTGAGATATTCAAGGAAGTAAAACATTAACGTCTCTGAGCACATAGCAAAATGATCCATCAACATCAAGACAGAAAGAGCAAAAAAAACAAAAAATATTGGCAAACAGAAATGTAAAGCACTGTAAATAATATTCTCAGAAGTCACTTATTTTATAATAATAATAATATGTCACCTCAAGCTGTAGTTCACAGATTATTCTTTTTATATGTATTGAATTTTTAGCCAAGCTGTTTTTCATTGTGTTAAATCGATTTAATATTTTGGATAACTTTTGAGAACTTGCAAAGTTGCTTTAAGTAGATTAGTCAATATGAGCAACAGTCATCTTCCACAATTACATATTCACTTTTTTGTTTAAAAATGTATTTCTTTACTTTAGACAAGCCTCAAATTAAAATGGAAACTAAAAATGCTGGAACTGCAAGACAAGCCAGACAGTGAAGTGTAGAACAATGTCAGCGAATGCTATGATTTATCAATTTATGAATTGCAATGTTTTTGAGACCAGAAACAGCAGTTACTTCATCTCATACAAGGGAACCAACAGCCACAGTGGGCAAGCCACCTGGCCTTTAATTTCAAAACAAAAACAGAAATTTCTGTAAAAACCCGGCAGGTTTGTCAGCATCTGAGGAGAGAAAGTAGAGTTACCATTTCAGGTTCTTCATTTCTGACTGTAGCGAGGAAAATGTCAGCAGGTATGCTGAAGGTGGGGTAGGGGAAGGGAGACAGGTAAACAACAGATGGAGACAAACCCCAGAGAGAGAACAACAGTTGGATGAAGGGCTTTTGCCTGAAACGTCGATTTCGAAGCTCCTTGGATGCTGCCTGAACTGCTGTGCTCTTCCAGCAACACTAATCCAGAATCTGGTTTCCAGCATCTGCAGTCATTGTTTTTACCCCAACAGTTGGACAGACAAAGGAATGAGTAAAGGTCAGCATTAGGAATCAATTGCTGCTATTTGGAACCTTCTTCTATATGCTTACCCTAACCCCCACCTACCCGGCTTTGTCATTATATGGGCTGCTACCACAAACAAGTTCCAGCAACTTCTACTTTTGTTTCTCATTTCAAGCATGTACAGTAGTTGTATTTTTTTTGGCCTCTAATTTAACTGAACCTCCGATCAATGCTGTTTCAGTCTAATTGCCATTTTGTTGCTAGTTTTTGATCTCATAAACCTGCAAAAATTATTTTCATTAAATAGCAGAATCTACTGCAATGTCTGAGTACTTGTGTTGTAAATAAAATATAATATAATATACCCCTGCATTATATTTCTATTACTGACCGAATGTTTTAACATTGATTTTAGGAAGTGTATTTTTTAAAATTAATTCACAGGATGAGTGCATCGCTGACTAGGCCAGCATTTATTGCCAATTCCCTAATTGCTCAGAAGGCAGTTAAGAGTCAACCACATTACTGTCACATGTAGGCCAGACCAGGTGAGGAGGGCAGTTTGCTTCCTTAAAAGACATTAATGAACCAGATGGGTTTTTCCTGACAATCGATTCATGGTCATCATTCGATTCTTCATTCCATATTTTTTATGACATTCAAATTCCACTGTCTGTCATGGCTGGATTCAAACCCAGTACCCCAGGACAATATATGGGTCTCTGGAATAACAATCCAGCAATGATACCACTAGGCTGTCATCTCCCATTTTGTGAGGAATGTTGACATCTCAAATCTTTGTTTGTTTAAGGTTTACTGCAGTTATGCATACCTCTTGATTATCTGGAATATTTGATCAATTGGTGCTCTCCTGGTCCCATAGATGCAGGTTAATAAAAGGTTTGCTGTAGTAGTCTCCTACAGTTAAAAAACGATGGTGGCAGCAACTTTCATCATGAACTGTAGCCCATGCATCATCAGTTCCATTGAAAACATCTCTTGCATTTTTACATCATAGTCAAGATAAAGTGTGGAGCTGGAAAAAGCACAGCAGGTCAAGCAGCATTAGAGGAGAAGAGGAGTCGATGTTTCAGGTCGGAACATTTCATCGGGACTGGTGCAAGGTTGAGACCTGAAATATCGACTGCCCTGCTCCTCTGATGCTGCTTGACCTGCTGTGCTTTTTCCAGCTCCACATTCCATCCACTATCAGTTCTCACTATCTCCAAGTTACATCATAAGTCAACCAACCAGCAATCCTTAAAGGGATGAAAACAGATTATTAAAGATAATGGAAATCAGAAAATATAACAGAAAATGTAGGAACTTCTCCACAGTTGGAGAGGGAAAAGTAAAGTTAATGTCTCTAGTTCTTCCATCAGAACATTAATTCTCCATGAATGCTTCCTAATCTGTCAAGTCTCTACAGCTTTTCTGTCCTCATAGGGGGCAACTGAATAACACAGAAGTTTGCAGTAATTTTACTAAACAGAATATATAACAGAATATTCTTGCTTCTCTTGGCTCCATGCTGCTATTGCAGGTTGGAATGCCGTATCAAGATACCTGTTGGTCCCTGAATTTGCTAATATAATTTAAATTAAGTCTAATATTTAATTTGCAATGACCCATAAGGCTTTCACCTTCCATAATACATCAGCATTACATCAAATACTTCTTGAACCCCAAATGCCAAAACTGAGCTGTCATGATTTTGCTTGTAAGATAGCATACATTAATTAAAGACCATGTGGTTATTAAAATATCTGTATGGGAGACAGAGTTGTGAAGGGTCCTGTTGTTAAAAGAGCATTAATTGCAGCAATTTATCGATGAGCTGCCAGGTTTTTCTCTGGGCATTATTTTCAAGCTGGACTACAGGTTTGATTTTTACAAGTGAAGATTGCAGAGAAAGGATGAAGCCGCATCAAAGTGCTGCTAAAGGCAACTCATCAAAAGCTTCGGACAAGACTGTGTGCATGTAAATAAGTAATATGTTGCAGCAGGTTTTGTGCTCTTTTATGTGTCTCTAGATGATTATTCTGTCATAATAAACTGTAATGTTCAATGTGTGATGTATTATTAGTGTAGAGTGTTGGTAGTGCAGTATTGACGTTTAAAGATTTGAAAAAAAGAGTGCTGTGAAACCTTTGATCACCACAGCAGCATTCCTGCACAAAATATCACACTATTACAGAAGGATGATACAAACACTATAAATTAGGAAACATTTTGTCGTTCATAAATTGTTGTAATTCTGCTTCTTGTCTTCTTTTATTTTCCCTTACTGCTTTTCCCCTTTTCTCCGATACTGTCCCCTGTTTCTTTATGGAAGCACTGTCAGAACCTCAATGAAATGGGCTTCCTTCACCCAAAAGCAGTGATGTTCCAGTACGTTTTACATTTCGAAACATCATTAACACAATAGAGAAAATAATAATTGTGAACAAAGCCCTCACCTTCAAAACTTGGTCAAAGGAAATGTAAATATCTTGCATTTATGTTGCACTTCTCATGATTCAGGATTTCTTAAGTGCTTGACATCAAACAAGGTATTTTGAAACTGCAATGTTGTTATGTTGGAAATGCAGCAGTTAAATTTTCCACATGGTCTCACAAACCACAATGAACTCACAACCAAATAATTTAGTTTTTAGGGATACTGATTGAAGGATAAATATTTTATCAAGACACTGAGAACAGCATCACTATTCTTGCTTGAAACTGTGGCATGGATTATTTTGTTTACCCACACAACAAAATTGAAGAAATTTCATTTTAATGTTTCATCTGATGATGGCACTGCTGGCAGTGTAGCAATCCTTCACTGGAGTGTCAGCCTACAGTATGTACCTTCACAGAATGGAATTCAATCCAGAGAGCGAGACAGGGAGACCACAACATCAGACAGTTGGGAATTGGCAATTGAGGGAGCTATCAGCTGAAGGATTCCTAGATGGACTATCTTGGAAAAAACACCCTGAGTTCAAGAGTCCATGAGCAAAGAAATATTCCTTTTATATTTGGGAGACATTGGTGTTACATAGTTCCAGGAATTTAGCTGTGGTAGCTCCTGTAACTGAACTCATTACCATTGATTAGCGATTAGGATTTAAACGCTGCAACAATATCCTGATGAATCAGCAACATCGGATGCATAACCATTTAAATAGTTCATTTGTTGCCATTCAAGTTGATAAAGATTTGTTGATGGTGGAATAAAGAATTTGTATTTAATAATCTTCTTGCAATGCATGTGTTAAAAAACCTGTTAAATTAGAAGGGAACAAATTGCATTTGTAGTGTTCTGGTGTCAATTTGTCAGCCTCTCTGACCTGCTTTGTGATTGACAAAGGTTAACAACCTCACTTGGTCCTCAGTATTTTGCCACATTATCTTTCACACATCTTATTCCACAGCCATCGCAAGATGCAGCTCATTATTGATCTCAGATTGCTTCCAAAAGTTGTGCAATATTAAGGGTGTGGAATTCATCAGGTTCTGTTTTTCTTTACCACTTTTTTCACAAGTAGTCCTGTAAGCTTTTAAGTGCACAATCCTAGCCATATAGCTCAGTTTATTTCAAAGTTTCCAAATCAGATTCATGCCTTCAATCATGAAGCATTTACACAAATTATGTTGTGAAAACTAAAGGATCTGCAAAACACTTTTTGATTCACAATATTAAGAGAGTCATTTGAAGAAAAGCAGCATGCTGGATTTGTTATAGTTTTATTCTGGAAATGAGAAAGCCCAAACAGACCTCAAAAGGCTAATGTGCAAGCAATCACTTACTCTCTCATTACAGGTCAGGTATCTGGATCATTGCAACAGCAGGATACAGGTGCTGTAACCTCCTCCGGTAATTCAAGTCCAGAAGTTATGTGGGAATGCAAAGAATAATGACATGGCAATGCAAAGTCAAATCACCTGTCAGCTTAGCTCTGACATGGAATTACTTTTGTTTTACGCATGTATTAACCTTGAACTACTAGCATTTATTTTAAAGCTGCAATCCAATGTGACCTTTTAGTAGTCAGCTCTCAGCTTCTTGTACACAGTATGCAAGTCTGCCTTGATAAATCAAGTTGTCTATTTTTACTATAATTTTTAATCTTTTTTCTTTCCCTGGCATTTTCTCCTCTTCTTTCCTTCATTCTAGAGGACACTGACTCCTGTTGGAGTACATTTCCTGGGAGGACAGCAAATCTTCTATTCTTTACCCAAGTGCCATTTTTCCAAGTACGAATCCTGAAAATTTTTCTTTTCATAATTCATGTTACCCTCAAACGTCTGAGCCTCTGATTACTACTGGTTGGCAAACTAAAAGTGTGCAGTAACTAGATAAGCTTAAAAATCATACTACGAGGAGAAAATGAGGACTGCAGATGCTGGAGATCAGAGCTGAAAATGTGTTGCTGGAAAAGCGCAGTAGGTCATGGCAGCATCTAAGGAACAGGAGAATCGACGAAGGGCTTATGCCCGAAACGTCGATTCTCCTGTTCCTTGGATGCTGCCTGACCTGCTGTGCTTTTCCAGCAACACATTTTCAGCTAAAAATCACACTACACCAGGTTATAGTCCAACAGGTTTAATTGGAAGCACTAGCTTTCGAATCGCTGCTCCAAAGGACCAGTGTGATTTTTAACTTTGTATACCCCAGTCCAACATCGGCATCTCCAAATCAAAGATAAGCTTAGAATTCAAATGAAGGTTGTTTTACACAGAAACACAAGAATTGCAAGATGAACAAAGAGTGTCCAGTTAGTCACCAAACAGCCTGTAATAATAAGGTTGACTAATCATAGCAATCAGTCTTTAACAGTAAGAACACAACAAACCTTGAGGCCTGAAGGTGAGATATTATTTGGGAAACATCGGTCCACAGTCATTTGTTCCTTTAAGAGTGCTGCACTCACCATATGTTACATCTCAAACAGCTTACATTCAAAATGTTAATTTTTGAAAGGAATCTATCGAACTTTTCACTCAATCAAAAATAACTGGACTGAGGCTTTTGCATATATTGTTTGCTTACTAACTGTAGATTAATTAAACTACTATGCAGAATTTAACCAAATCCTTTTATTACAAACACACTGTCATGCCTCACTGGGAAGTCAAACCCTGCTATTCCCAGAGTCATTATTTCAGTTAAAAGTCTACAACTTACCTCTCTTGTACACTTGGATTGACAGATAACACAGACCAGGTTTCAGTACTAAATAAGTTCAGCTATTTATTCCAAATGAATAGATTGCACTCACAGGAAGCAACTATGAATTATCAACACATAACTGTCCAAGTTCAAACTCTAAACCCCTTTCAAAATCCTACTTCACACACACACAGACAAAACAAAATGGTGATATGGATGGAAAGGAAACAAGTTTTTGGGATACAGTTCAATGGCATCACTCTGAGCTTTTCCTTCACATTCTTTTACTGTCACTGACAATCATAGATGTGTTGTGAAGGAGCCGGTTTTGGACTGGGGTGGACAAAGTTAAAAAATGCTTCCAAATAAACCTGTCGGACTATAACCTGGTGTTGTGTGATTTTTTACTTAACTGTAGATATAGTAGAATGAAACACAGGTATATGTTTTTAATGGGATCAAAATTCATCTCCAAGAGTTACATTTTCATCACACCAAGCCAAAATTCCACTTCACCTGGCTGGGAGACCACCTCACCAGGCTGGGAGACCACCACATCAGGCCAGGAGACCACCACATCAGGCCGGGAGACCACCACATCAGGCTGGGAGACCACCTCACCAGGCTGGGAGACTACCACATCAGGCCGGGAGACCACCACATCAGGCCGAGAGACCACCACACCAGGCTGGGAGACTACCACATCAGGCCGGGAGACCATCACATCAGGCCGGGAGACCACCACATCAGGCCGGGAGACCACCACATCAGACAGAGAGACCACCTCACCCCGCGGGGAGACCACCACATCAGGCTAAAAAAGCACCACACCAGGCATTTTTATGATTTAAAATGTCAAATACTGAATTTGTTCTTAAAATCCAGATATGCACTTAATCACAAGAAAAATAATTATTTTTTGTGTCTAGACCATTCAGTATTGAAATACGGGTACATCAATATTATCTCTATCTGCTTCTCTGTTACTGTTTTATGTTGCTGAGTATGACAATTTTCTTATAAGTGACTCAGTGATGTCCCAGTAGTACTGGGGACTAGCAGATCCCAAATCCATTTATTACCATCAGGTCTCTATTTACAACTAAACGAGTTTTTGTGTAAGAATTATGTATTTATTTTTCTGAACAATTCATAGTCAAAACAGCATACTGAGCCATTGCTCAGAACATAATATAGTGTGTGTGTGTGTCTGTGTGTGTCTGTGTCTGTATGTGAGAGAGAGATGTTTCATACAACGTGATTATATATTGTTAATTGTTTACCGTTACTTATGCAGTGTCTCATCGCATTGAAATACCTACTATTTTCTACAAAGGTATTACAACTGCAGTGCCCGTGCTGACTTCTTTGCTTTCTATGGTGTGGGCATTGCCTTGGTGTTACAACACCCTAACGATGATAAATTATGTCCTTTCCTTGTATAACAGCCAACAGCTCTGAAATATGGAGAGGGATTGAAAGTAAGAACAAGAACCTCACCTGAGAACTGGAAATTTAGCCATAGTCCTGTATAGACTCTTTTAGGAAAGGCATTTTGAATTAAGTATCGCTCAAACATTTGACTGGACAGCAGTGGGCTTTCTACAGGTTTGGGAGTCTTATGGCCACAAGTTCTATCTATTGAGAGCTGCCAGCCAATCCGAGTCCGGCAGCTCCATTAAGCAGGAGTGCTGCTGAAGTAGAGGTGGCTGCTACCACCCAAATCCCTAATGTGAGTGATGGCTGGAAGGAGGTCACAGGCTGATGGAGTGAGTGGCTGGGTAGAGTGGTGCATGGAGCAGGATTGGCAGCTGGAGTTGGGTCTCAGCAGACTCCTCTACATTCCCAATTTCCAGTCTGGAGCATCTCATTGGGGTCACACAAACTCCACTCGAGATTTTCTTTCATGCTTTTCACATGCTGAGTAATCCTGTTCACTGTGGTGACACACTTAAGATGTTAAGTGGACAATACTTACTCACTTGAGAGCTTTGATTTATGGCAGAATCTCTGGCCAGCACCTTCTCACTCCATTAAATGACTGCTACTCACATACTCTCTACAGAGAGAGGGCATTCAATTGTACACAAGACTTCTTGATCCTGTGTTTATTGTTTCGAACTTAACCCAGCAGGTGTCTGAGAAGAAAATGTGTCAATTCCACATTGTCCCTTAGGTGGGGGTTTTATTAAACCAAAATAACTTTTAAAAAAGAATTTTGTAACAATCTTCAGAAACAATAATACTATTTTTGTAAAGAGATCTGGCACGTTAGGAATTGAACAAGCCGCTAAATCAATAGTAAATTGGTTTATAAAGTTAAAAATTACACAACACCAGGTGATAGTCCAACAAGTTTATTTGGAAGCACGAGCTTTTGGAGCGCTGTTCCTTCATCAGGTGGTTATACATTGGTTTATGTTTGAGAAAAAAACAACTTGGAATTTTTACAACAAGTTTGCCTCTTGATAATGAGATGCTGGGTTGGCATGTCTGATTAATATCAAGAAAGTGGAAAATTTGAGTCCTTGAGCTGATCAAACCAACAGTGTATTGCAGAATATAATTAGGATAATGAAGTATTATTGTAGCCTCTTTAAATGGAGCATCCAGGGATGCATAGAAAATAATTAGAGCCATGTGGATTGAGGATGTTTAAGGATCTTTTCAAGATTTATTTGGTTTGTTGTAAGAAGCAGAGAGGAACGGAACTTTGTAGTGTTATCTGGATGTCAAATTAACTTCAGCAAGCTTAACAACACTTTTAATGATAAAGATATTGTTGCATTGAATTCATAATTGTACAAATGAGGCAGTGTAGATGGACTAAATTCTTGGATAGAATCTGTGCATATTTCTATGGCTGTCCTAAATACAATTATGCTGATTAGTTTGACTGTAATTATTTAATTTCAAGTGGAGCTCATTCATTATTGGGTAGAAAATTTTAACGGGGTCTAACTGTTCTGGAAAATCATGTACTATGGACCATTTCCAACTACTAGCCTTCCAATTACCACTTGAATAATTTATCATGCGGCCAAAAGTTGAAAGACGGGTTTTGGAAGTGGAATGAGTCATTGATATCCAGGTTCCATTCACAACAATATTTAGTTTAACCTTTAAATAGGTAAGTGACCAGGCTGAAACAAACAAGAGTCAAGAGTGTGGTGCTGGAAAAGCACAGCAAGTCAAGGAGCATCCGAGGAGCAGGAGAATTGGAGTTTCAGGCAAAAGCCCTTCATCAGAAATGAAACAGACAAGACACTGCTTCCATACAAACATCAAAGCCTTCTGCTGCCTGTAAGAAGTTGATTGTGAGTTAAAGAAGAAATGGATGAGTGTGCTGAGTACACTTTTCTGGTTGTCTGAGTTTGAGAATTCTGCCCCACCCAGCTCGTGAGCAGCTGCAGGGCTCTCACTTGGTGTCTGCAGCTGATGTTGAGTAGAGTTAAGTGGCACTGAAATGAGGTGTGAACATGAAGCATGACAGAAGCTTTGCAAGAGCAACACAGCCATGTGCAGAAAGCCTCCATTCAGTCTGCTGCATGAGCCGAAACTTCCAAACATCTGTTCATTCCTCACCCATTACTTCTCTATTTCTCCATCACTGAACAGGAACTCAAGAAAACTGCACTTTTCCTTCACTTTGGACATTTTACAGCATTCAGGATTTAACATCCAGATCAAAAATTTCAGATCAATCCTCCCCTTTTATTAGCATGTGGAGGTGATGACCTAGTGGTATTCTGGCCAGGGGACGAAACGTTTGCAACAAAAACTTCCAGTTCGGCGAACAGAACCACAACAACGAGCACCCGAGCTACAAATCTTCGCACAAACTTTGAACTAGTGATATTCTTGCTGGACTGTTAATCCAGAGAGCCAGGTAATGCCCTGGGGACCCAGGTTCAAATCCCGCTATGGCTGGTGGCGGAATTTGAAATTAATGAAAATCTGGAATTGAGTCAACATACAGCCATGAATCCATTGTTGACTGTCAGAAAAACACATCCAGTTCACTAATATCACTGAGGGAAGGAAACTCCCATGCTTACCTGGTCTGGTTTACAAGGTAAAAACAATGACTGCAGATGCTGGAAACCAGATTCTTGATTAGTGGTGCTGGAAGAGCACAGCAGTTCAGGCAGCATCTGAGAAACAGCAAAATCGACGTTTCGGGCAAAAGCCCTTCATCAGGAATTCCTGGTCTGGTTTACATGTTAGTCCAGAGCCTCCGAAATGCTTTTGACTTTCTCTGCCCTCTGGGCAATTAGGTTGGACAATAGATGCTGGCCTAGGCAGTAACACCCTCATCCTATAGATGAAAAACCTGTTGATGATAGTTCTGCATTTTCTATTTCTCAACCTATCCTATGTTCCATTCCATAAGGACATAATTATGTTATTCGACCCATCGAGTCAACTCCTTTATCCTTCTTTCTTTAACCCTTGATCCCCTTACTAATCAAGAACTTATCTATATTTGTCATAAATACATTCAATACCTTGCCTCCACAGCCTTCAATGGTAATGAGTTTCACAGATTGACTACCCTTTGGCTGAAGAAGTTCCTTCTCATCTCAGTTCTAAATGATCATCCCTTCACTCTGAGACTATGCACTCAGGTCTTGGTCTCTCCTACACGTGTAAACATCTTCTCCACTTCCAGTCTATTCAAACCTCTCAGTATTCCAGTAACCTTTCATCTAACAGTATCATGTCTTTTGTGATACAGATAGTTATCCCATAACGTACTAGTTGTGTTCCTGTGCGACACCATGTTATGGAAAATCGCACAATATAAATAACAGGGCCTATGGGAAAATATCACTAAAAATTGAAATGAAAGGAGTTGTTAGCCTAGCATATACAATAGCACAGCCTAAGTAAACCTTTAATCATTTATTTTAATGAAATAATATCGGAAATATAACACTTTAACATGAAAATCATTAACTACAGCACTGTACTTTCACAAAGCTCTTCACCAGAAACCGTGCAAGCTGACTGACCATGTGATGCCGAAGCGGAAGTCCAGTTCTCCTTAAGAATCTCCCCCAGTTTGAAATAAAGGTCCTTCGAAATGTTGCATCCAATTCCCAGCTTCAAGCGAAGTTTCAAGGTTTGCAGAGCTGATTGCATTCCTGTTTTAGCTGAACACATTGAATTTGCATTTTGCAGACATGCTGTTCAGCTCATGCCAGTGATGGAATCATGGGAGTTCACTTTATAAGAAAAGGTCCACAATTCACAAATCATGGTACAACCAAATCGCATTTAATAAACACACATTAAAGGAGATCCACTCCTGCATAACTTCTGCTTCTTTCACCCTACCAAAGGCCTCATTTCATGTTCTCTCTTACTCTCCCTATTTTCCTTTCTTTACATTTAATTTAAATCTGTCACATTCTACATTGCTTCAGTTCTAATTTTGGCATGCATTTTATTAAGTGATATTTTTCGTCCCTTTGAGTTGAAAGGTTGATCAAAACCTTATGGTATTAAATGTGGCTACCCCGCAGCGATAATATACTGGGTGATGATATTAATGTGAGTGGGACTTCCTCCCCTCAGTGAGACGATGCTGCTCTATTAACAAGATTATGTTGTCCTTGTTTTTTTTTTCAGAGGGGTTCGTAAAGGCAGAGGTTCTGATATGTCTGAAAAAGACTTTTTAAAGCACTTGTACAATGAAAGGGAAGTGGTCAGTTCTCCCAGTTCAGGGTTTGGTTTGGGTTCGGTTTTTAGTAAGCTGTCTTGTTTGCAGCTGCTGATCATGTGTTAGCTGGAAAACCAGAGAAGCTGCTGGGGACGCAAAGAAGCAGTCGCGTGCTGACCTTTTCTCTCTCTGGCATCTCTTCTGTAAGAACCTGTGTTTGATTTTACTTTTTCTTTTGCCAGGGGACTGTTTATGGGGATGTTGCAAGTACTTGGAACAGCATCATTAAGTTGCAATAGAGTTCCTTGGTTTTTTAAGTAGGTTACGTTATTATATATTTAGTTCTCTTTTGTTCATATTTCATTCAGTAGTGTGTGAACAAATTCTGTTTTGATTAAAACTGAGTGGTTGGGACAACTGCATCACCCCATAGAATATCGACTTACACCTGCTTAAAACAACTAGAAAAGTTAGGGTCTGGGCTGCCTTCTTGAAATATTTTGAGGGGGTCTGGCCTGGTCCACAATATCAGTGACAGGAAGTCCTCCCATTCAGAGCCAGCAAACAAGCTGGTTGGCTGGGCACTCTGCAGTCCTCCTTGTGCCAGAATATAATAGTGTCCATGATTTCTTGTGGCATTGCGACAATGTCCCTACCTCTGGGATGAGAAGACTGGTTGGAGACCCATCTGCTTCATAGGTGTGTCAAAACATGTCAAAATAAGTCGATTAAAATAACTACCCATTAATGGCAACATCTCAGCTTCACACTAGGCACTTTACAGTCTTCTGGACTTAATATTGTGTTCAACAGCTTCAAATTGTGAACCATTTCTTTTGTTTCTTTCAACTTGTTATCATATTCTTCCCTTTCCCATCCCACTTACTATCCTTTCAAGTCTGGCAGGAGACACTCCACAGTTCTGCCATTCTCATATTCGGATCATTTAATTTAAATTTTCACACCTTTTCTCCACCCACTAACCCACTACCTGCCCACCCCTCCCAAACTATAACAGACATGCTGTCCCTCCATGCTTCACATCAGCCTTTGATGAAGAGTCATCTACACTCAAAACGTTAGCTTGCTCTCTCTCCATGGATGCTGCCTGACCTGCTATGGTCTCCAGCATTTGTTGTCTCCAAGCATCTAGGTGTTAAAGAAAATTATTTGAATTGGAGGGAGCAGCATACATATGTGGTTGTCAAGGGCATATATGATCCCAGGAAAATAAAATTCTTTCACATGTATTCAATAGTCATGAAACACTTCTATATGGTTAGAGTTAAGGATGCGATACCTTTTGGATGTTTCATCTGCTATTGATGTCTTAGGAAAACAGACTCTTTAGGAGTACAGAGATAACTGAAAAAGGCAGGAAGGGTATTTGGTAAACAGATTTTTCCTGAAATTTGCTTAAGTTTTCACAAAAGCAAAGACTGTCACAAACAGTGCAAATCACCATTTGTTTCAGTATGGCTGCTTTTATGACTGTGTTCAAGGAAAAGACTGCAATTCCTCAGATGCAAGACAAATCTGTTCCTGAACTCATTTGTGTGCTTTGCTATAAAGAGTTTGATGTATGGATGAGGATATGCACTCAGCATGGGACTCATTGACTGATTATTTCAATACATTGGAATAGTTTTCTGCATACTTTAAAGACATTAAAGTTAGATCTATGTGATGTGATAATTTTCTTTATTTTGTCTTATTATTCATTTATACACGATTTCTTAATGAACAAGCAATATACCCAAAATGAAGTTCCATATGGACAATAAAGTGAAATGGAATTAAATTGAATGGATTGCTGTTAAAATTCTCAGAATGACCAAAAACTTTTAAGAGAAATTAATGTCCCTGTGATCTGCAAGCTAATTCAAAGTTTATTATTTATTTGGAATTGAAGGGGAAAGCTGAACCCACCTTAAGTTAAATTAAGATCTTTTAGGTAATTATAAGAACATATACACATACATGCACATAGATTCATACAATAATAGTAGTTGCTTCAGTTTTAATGTATTAGACATCAGGGAATTTAATTAGATTCCTGTAAACAGTCAGCTGTAAGCACACAGTCTTGATAAGGTGTACCCTTGAAAAACCCAAGTAAGAGTTGCCTACTACCAACTAATCCAAAGTTTGTTGTTTAGTAAAATGTGGAAGGACAAGTCTGATCCCACAATAATCTAGACTTTTCAGATAATCACTACTTCTTATTAATTAAACTAATGTGTGTGTGTGCTGAAATTATAAATGCAATTGACAAATTAGTAGTAGGAGATTTAATTGAATTCCTTTGGAAAGGCAACCTTAGACAATAGGGACAAAACACCATCCTGCTAGCAGGGAGGATTAAATGATGTCAGTGCTGAATTTTCCCCAAAGGCCTGATAGCAGAGACAATTGAGTAAAGGTTGCAAATGTCAGTATTGGAATATGGTTGAATAAGTTGCATTATGAATAACTGATAGGTAATAAGGATGTCTTGTAAATTTCATCAGATTGGAGTAATACTGAGAGTTGTCTATAGAGTTGTACATCATTGACCATGCAGTCACAGGATTGGATGTGACTGTCAGAAATGAGGTGGTTAGAATTTTATATGTTTCAATCAGATCTCCACTCATCCATTTAAACTCTAGTGAATACAGTCCCAGTTGAACTGATCGCTCCTCATAGGACAATTTGCTATCTCTGACCTCTGCCATTAGCCTAGTGAACATTGTCTCTATAGCTACATTGTCTATAGCAAGGAGAATTTTGTTTAGGTAAGGAGACCAAAACTGCATGCAATACTCAGGTGTGGTCTCACCAAGCCCTGTATAACGGCAGCAAGACATCCCTACTTCTAAACTCAAGTCCACTTGCAATGAAGGCCAATATGCCATTTGCTTTCCTAATTGCTTGCTGTACTTGCCTGCCTACTTTCATTGGCTGATGTACAAGGACACTCAGGCCCATTTGTACATTGACACTTCCGAATATTTCACCATTTTAATCACATTCTGCTTTTCTGTTTTACACACCAAAGTGCATAATTTTACAACTAACCTCATTGATTTGCATCTGCAATGCACTTGCCTCGTCACTTGAGTTCTAGATCAGTGGTGCTGGAAGAGCACAGCAATTCAGGCAGCATCCGACGAGCA